>NW_005054931.1:4236-9897 GCF_000277835.1 Geospiza fortis
ACACCGGGAGAACCGGGGGGGGAGGCCGCGGGAGGAGCGGGGAAACGTCCGTGGAGGAGACCGGAGAGCTGCAGGGGGGTCACGGTTGGAGGAGGAGCCTCGGGGCGGTGTCGGTACCGGGGAGTGGAACGGAACGGAGGCACCGGGGATGGGAACCGGGAACGGCTCCGGTTGGGAATTGAACGGGAACGGGAGAGCGGGGAGGGAAATTGGGGAAAACCCGGGGAAATTTGGGGAAAATCCCGAGGAATCTGGGGGAAAATCCAGGGAAATTTGGGGGGGAAATCCACGGGAATTGTGGGAATAAATGGAAGGACTTTGGGAAAAATCGAGAGAAATGTTGGGAATAATTCGGAAGAATTTTGGGAATTATTTGAGGAAATTTGGGGAATTATTCGGAGGAATTTTGGGAACAATCCCGGAAAAAAAATTGGGGGATAATTCAGAGGCATTTAGGGAACAACCCACAGGAATTTGGGGGTCGGGCTGAAAGAATGAGGGGAGATTGCCGAGAAATTTGGGGGAAATTTGGAGGAATTTGGGGAAAATCTAAAATAATTTTTGGGGAAAATCCGTAGAAATTTGGGGAAAGATCCAAAATAATTTTGGGGGGAAATCTGGAGAAATTTCAGGAAAAATAATTTTTGGAGGAAAATCCAGAGAAAGTTGAAGAAAATCTGGAAGAATTTTGGGAAAGATCGAAATTAATTTTGGGGGAAAATCCAAAAGAATCCACTGGGAATTGGGGCTGGAATTCCCAAATTTCTGAGTGTGAATCCTTGTGGGAATGGGGCCAAATTTCCCAAAATTCTGAGTTTTGGTCCCTCTGGGATTTGGGCTGAAATTCCCAAATTCCTGAGCCTGGATCCCACTGAGAATTTGGGCTGAAATTCCCAAATTCCTGAGCCTGGATCCCTCTCCAAGGCTGCTTGAGGGCTCCATAATTCCCAAAATTCCCATAAAATCAGCACAGGGGGCAGGAGGAGGGATATTTTCCCCACGCTTGGGAATTCCATGTGGGAATTGGTTTTTCCTGATTTTCCTGTTGGTGTTTTTTTGTTGTTTTTTCTCTTTTTTTTGGGATCAGATCCACGCCCTGCTGGAGAGGAGAGGGAAAAATGGGAGAATTTGGGGAGGAATTCCCTGCACAGAGTGAGGCCGGCGCAGCCCCGAGTCCTGCCAGGAGCAATTCTGCCACGGGAGGTGAATCCGGCTCCTTTCCCATGGGAATTCCTCCAATTCCTTCTTCTCCCCATGGGAATTCTTTCAGTTCCTCCTTTTCTCCATGGGAATTCCTTCAATCCCTCCTTTTCCCCATGGGAATTCTTTCAGTTCCTCCTTTTCTCCATGGGAATTCCTTCAATCCCTCCTTTTCCCCATGGGAATTCTTTCAGTTCCTCCTTTTCTCCATGGGAATTCCTTCAATCCCTCCTTTTCCCCATGGGAATTCTTTCAGTTCCTCCTTTTCTCCATGGGAATTCCTTCAATCCCTCCTTTTCCCCATGGGAATTCTTTCAGTTCCTCCTTTTCTCCATGGGAATTCCTTCAATCCCTCCTTTTCCCCATGGGAATTCTTTCAGTTCCTCCTTTTCTCCATGGGAATTCCTTCAATCCCTCCTTTTCCCCATGGGAATTCTTTCAGTTCCTCCTTTTCTCCATGGGAATTCCTTCAATCCCTCCTTTTCCCCATGGGAATTCTTTCAGTTCCTCCTTTTCTCCATGGGAATTCCTTCAATCCCTCCTTTTCCCCATGGGAATTCTTTCAGTTCCTCCTTTTCTCCATGGGAATTCCTTCAATCCCTCCTTTTCCCCATGGGAATTCTTTCAGTTCCTCCTTTTCTCCATGGGAATTCCTTCAATCCCTCCTTTTCCCCATGGGAATTCTTTCAGTTCCTCCTTTTCTCCATGGGAATTCCTTCAATCCCTCCTTTTCCCCATGGGAATTCTTTCAGTTCCTCCTTTTCTCCATGGGAATTCCTTCAATCCCTCCTTTTCCCCATGGGAATTCTTTCAGTTCCTCCTTTTCTCCATGGGAATTCCTTCAATCCCTCCTTTTCCCCATGGGAATTCTTTCAGTTCCTCCTTTTCTCCATGGGAATTCCTTCAATCCCTCCTTTTCCCCATGGGAATTCTTTCAGTTCCTCCTTTTCTCCATGGGAATTCCTTCAATCCCTCCTTTTCCCCATGGGAATTCTTTCAGTTCCTCCTTTTCTCCATGGGAATTCCTTCAATCCCTCCTTTTCCCCATGGGAATTCTTTCAGTTCCTCCTTTTCTCCATGGGAATTCCTTCAATCCCTCCTTTTCCCCATGGGAATTCTTTCAGTTCCTCCTTTTCTCCATGGGAATTCCTTCAATCCCTCCTTTTCCCCATGGGAATTCTTTCAGTTCCTCCTTTTCTCCATGGGAATTCCTTCAATCCCTCCTTTTCCCCATGGGAATTCTTTCAGTTCCTCCTTTTCTCCATGGGAATTCCTTCAATCCCTCCTTTTCCCCATGGGAATTCTTTCAGTTCCTCCTTTTCTCCATGGGAATTCCTTCAATCCCTCCTTTTCCCCATGGGAATTCTTTCAGTTCCTCCTTTTCTCCATGGGAATTCCTTCAATCCCTCCTTTTCCCCATGGGAATTCTTTCAGTTCCTCCTTTTCTCCATGGGAATTCCTTCAATCCCTCCTTTTCCCCATGGGAATTCTTTCAGTTCCTCCTTTTCTCCATGGGAATTCCTTCAATTCCTTCTTTTTTCCCATGGGAATTCCTCCAATCTTTCCTTTTCTTCTTTTTCCTTTTCCAATCCTTTCCTTTTTCCTTTTCTTGGGAATTTCTCCAATCCTTCCTTTTTTTTTCTTTTCCTTTTCTTTTTCTTTTTTAGGGTTTCCTCCAGTCCCTCCTGGGCCACAGGGAGGGACGCGGGGTCACATCTGTCCCTCTGTCACCGGCTCTGCTCCTCGGCTGGGGCACAGCTGGGCAGGGCTGCAGTGCACGGGGTCAGCACATCTGGATGGGGTTCAGGTGCAGGAGCTCGGCACAGCTGGCTGGTGCCAAGGTGTGGGAGCTCGGCACATCTGGATGTGTTTGGGAGGCCACATCTGGCAGCAGGGCCGGGCCTCACCTGTTCCCCCTGAGCCAGCCTGTGCTCCTGGGCTGGGCACAGCTGGAACTCCTGGGGTGGGCACAGCTGGAACTCCCGGGGTGGGCACAGCTGGAACTCCCGGGGTGAATTCCCGGGTCCCGTCCCCTCCCCTTGGTCCTGCCGCCCTTCTCCTGCCCCTCCCGTTGGGCTTTGGGGTGGGGACTCCTTGTCGGGCCGTTGTCCCCGCTCTGTCACCGCCTTTGTCACCGCCTTTGATGTCGGGGAGGGGCCCAGGGAGCAGCAACGGCCGGGGCAGAGCTCAAGGCCGGCCCTGGGGGAGGGAATTTCCTGGGAATTCCAGCCTGGAAACGCTTCCATGCCCAAAGCCTGACGTGCCCAGCTCTGCAAAGCAAATAAACCACCCCAAAAACCCCAAACCAAACCCACAAATAGGAAATTTAAGGTTAGGATTAAGTAAGGTTGGGGTTTCCAGGATTTGGACGTAAAAACCCTTCCCAAGCTTTTCCCTGCAGGACCTTGGAGTTTGAACCCTGGTAGGTCCCAATCCCAGGGGCTGGAATGGGCTCTGGGATTACCCAAAACTGCCAAGGAACCCAAATTCCTCCCCATCCCTGGCCCAAAGGAGCTCCAGAAGAAACGGGTTTCTCTCAAAAACCCTTCCCAACCCTTTCCTGTAGCACTTTGGCCTTCAAACCCTGGTAGGTCCCAATCCCAGGGCCTGGAGTAGCTCTGGGCAAACCTGAAAAGCCCCAAGGGACCCAAATTCCCATCCCTGACTCAAGAGAGTTCAAGAAGAAATGGGTTTGACTCAAAAACCCTTTCCCTGCAGGACCTTGGCCTTCAAATCCCAATCCCAGGGGCTGGATGGAGTGGCTCCAGCACCCGAGGAACCCAAATTCCTCCCCATCCCTGACCCAAGGGACCCCAAGAAAAATTAGGTTTGACTCAAAAACCCTTTCCCTGCAGGATCTTAGACTTCAAATCCCAATCCCAGGGGCTGGAATGGCTCTGGGAATACCCAAAACCCCCAAGGAACCCAAATTCCTCCCCATCCCTGGCCCAAAGGAGCTCCAGAAGAAACGGGTTTCTCTCAAAAACCCTTCCCAACCCTTTCCCTGCAGGACCTTGGCCTTCAAACCCTGGTAGATCCCAATCCCAGGGCCTGGAGTGGCTCTGGGCAAACCTGAAAAGCCCCAAGGGACCCAAATTCCCATCCGTGACTCAAGAGAGTTCAAGAAGAAATGGGTTTGACTCAAAAACCCTTTCCCTGCAGGACCTTGGCCTTCAAATCCCAATCCCAGGGGCTGGAGTGGCTCTGGGAAGACCCCAAACCCCCAGGGAACCCAAATTCCTCCCCGTCCCTGACCCAGGGGACCCCAAGAAGATTCGGGTTTGACTCGAAGCCCCTGGATGTGCCCCATCCTGGGTGTCCCTGACGCGTTTCCCCCGCAGGGTTCTGGCGCCGGTGACGAGCGATGGGGTATGATGTGGCTCGGTTCCAGGGGGACGTGGACGAGGACCTGATCTGCCCCATCTGCAGCGGGGTCCTGGAGGAGCCAGTGCAGGTAGGACACACCTGGGGACACGGTGGGTGCAGGTAGGACACACCTGGGGATAGGGTGGGACATGGTGGGTGCAGAGGTGGCACTCAGGGCTCTCCTGGACATCGAATCCATCTTGGCCTCGACAATCTGGGATGTTCCCCCACCCCAGCCATTCCCTGAGTGATCCCATGGATGGTTCCAAGAGCAATCCCATGATTGATCCCATGATCAATCCCATGACTGAACGAGCTGAGGTGGCACTCAGGGCTCTCCTGGGGATCGAGTCCATCTGGGCCTCAGCAATCTGGGATGTTCCCCCACCCCAGCTGTTCCATGCATGACTCCATGACTCCCTGAGGGATCCCATGATCGATCCCATGACTGAACGAGCTGAGGTGGCACTCAGGGCTCTCCTGGAGATCGAGTCCAACTTGGCCTCGATGCCCTGGGAGGTTTCCCCACCCCAGCCATTCCAGGATCAATCCCATGACTGAACCAGCAGAGGTGGCACTCAGAGCTCTCCAGGCGATCGAGTCCATCTCGGCCTCGATGCCCTGGGAGGTTTCCCCAGCCCGTCCCGCGTGACCCGTGCCGTTCCCCGCAGGCCCCGCACTGCGAGCACGCCTTCTGCAATGCCTGCATCACACAGTGGTTCTCGCAACAGCAGACGTGCCCCGTGGACCGCAGCGTGGTGACGGTGGCCCACCTGCGCCCGGTGCCGCGGATCATGCGGAACATGCTCTCCAAGCTGCAGATCACCTGCGACAACGCCGTCTTCGGCTGCACGGCCGTGGTGCGCCTCGACAACCTCATGGCTCACCTCAACGACTGCGAGCACAACCCCAAGCGCCCCGTCACCTGCGAGCAGGGATGCGGGTGAGGGCGGGCACCGGGTGGGCGCTGGGATGGACACGGGCTGGGGATGGACACGGGCTGGGGATGGACACGGGCTGGGGATGGACACGGGATGGGGATGGTCATGGGATGGGCGCTGGGATGGGCCTGGGATGGTCATGGGGTGGGCGCTG
>NW_005054931.1:10056-10908 GCF_000277835.1 Geospiza fortis
CCTGGGATGGCCCTGGGATGGGCATGGGATGGGCGCTGGTATGGGCGTGGGATGGGGATGGTCATGGGATGGGGATGGACATGGGATGGTCATGGAGCAGGCACAGGAATGGCCCTGGATGGCACAGGATGGGGATGGACACAGGATAGGCACTGGGATGGACATGGGGTGGGAATGGACATGGGATGGGCACTAGGATGGCCCTGGGATGGACATGGGATGGGCACTGGGATGGACATGGGGTGGGGATGGACATGGGATGGGGATGGACGTGGGATGGGGATGGACGTGGGATGGGCGCTGGGATGGACACAAGATGGCCCTGAGATGGACCATGGCATGGACACAGGACAGGCACTGGAATGGCCATGGGATGGCCGTGGGTTGGGCACAGGATGGGCACTGGGACATGACACCTCCAGGAGAGGTTCAGGCTGGACCTCAGCAGGAACAGGATGGGGATGGACACAGGATAGGCACTGGGATGGGCATGGGGTGAGGGGGGACATGGGATGGGCACTAGGATGGCCCTGCGATGGACATGGGATGGGCACTGGGATGGCCATGGGGTGGGAATGGACATGGGATGGGCACTAGGATGGCCATGGGATGGACATGGGATGGGCACTGGGATGGACATGGGGTGGGGATGGACATGGGATGGGCACTGGGATGGACATGAGATGGGGATGGACGTGGGATGGGCGCTGGGATGGACACAAGATGGCCCTGAGATGGACCATGGCATGGACACAGGACGGGCACTGGAATGGCCATGGGATGGCCGTGGGTTGGGCACAGGATGGGCACTGGGACATGACACCTCCAGGAGAGGTTCAGGCTGGACCTCAG
>NW_005054931.1:10967-13369 GCF_000277835.1 Geospiza fortis
GGAATTTCCTCCTGGAAAGAGCTGCCAGGCTTTGCAACTCCTCAGGAAGGCAGCAAAGCAGGAAAACCCCATTTATCCCCCAAATCCTCCCCCAGCCGGGCACTCGGAGCCTTTCCACACCTGAATTACCTCTGGAAGGTGTAAATTCCCCTAAATTTGGTGTCTCCACGTTTTTTCCCTGCTCCTGGCAGGTTGGAGATGCCCAAGGACGAGCTGCCCAACCACAACTGCATCAAGCACCTGCGCTCGGTGGTGCAGCAGCAGCAGACCAGGATCGCAGAGCTGGAGAAAACCTCGGCCGAGCACAAGCACCAGCTGGCCGAGCAGGTGGGCAGGGCAGATTTGGGGTGTTGGGAACCAAAATCCCCCCCAAAAATGGGGCAGAAGTGGCTGGGGGAAGGTGTGGTTCTGTAGGATTGGGCTAGGCCATGCCGGGGGCTCTAGAAATCCCAAAATCCCCCCAAATAATCCCAAAAAACCAGGAAAAAAATGGCTCTGCAGGACTCCAGAAAGTGCCAGGATTAGGCTGGGAAAGGGCAGATTTGGGGTGTTGGAAACCAAAATCCCCCCCAAAAATGGGGCAGAAGTGGCTGGGGGAAGGTGTGGCTCTGTGGGATTGGGCTGGGCCATGCCGGGGGCTCTAGAAATCCCAAAATCCCCCAAAAAATCCCCAAAAAAAGGCTGTGGGAAGGCGTGAGTTGAGTGTGGCTCTGTGGGATTGGGCTGCACCATGCTGGGGACTCCAGAAATCCCAAAATCCCCCCCAAAATCCCAAAAAACCCAGGAAAAAATGTGCTGAGGAGAGCAATGGGTTGAGTGTGGCTCTGCAGTGATTTTCAATGTTGTGAAAGATCTGATTTATTTAAAAGATATAAGGTAAATCTGGTAGTAGTTGTTATTTATTGTTCTAATAAGTTTTGTCTGTTTTAAGTCTTAATTCCAAGTTTTTATTTATGTTTATATTTGTATTTATTATCTTTGTAAGATTAAAAAAAGGAGAAAAAAAAAAAAAAGGGGTGGATTTGGGATGTTAGGCACCAAAAAATGAAGGGAAAAAAAAAGGGTAAATTTTTGGTGCTTGGACACCAAAATCTTCATGAAAAAAGGGGAAAAAAGGAGTAATTGTCATTCTAAATCCCATTTTTTTGCCTACCTTGGCAGAAGAGGGACATCCAGCTGCTCAAGGCCTACATGAGGGCGATCCGCAGCGTCAACCCCAACCTGCAGAACCTGGAGGAGACCATCGAGTACAACGAGATCCTGGAGTGAGTGAGGGGCTTTTGGTTTTTTTTTTTTTTGTTTGTTTGTTTTTTGAGGGAAATGAATCAATTTTTTAGGGAAATTCGTTGATTTTTGAGGAAAATTCGTCAATTTTTTGAGGGATTTTTGTTGTTTTTTGAGGGAAATTGGTCATTTTCTGAGGGAAATTCATCAATTTTTGAGGGAAATTCATCAATTTTTGAGGGAAATTTGTAGTTTTTTGAGGAAAATGTGTTGAGTTTTGAGGGAAATTTATCATTTTTTGAGGGAAATTTGTTGGTTTTTGAGGGATATTTGTTGTTTTTTGAGGGAAACTGGTCATTTTCTGAGGGAGATGTGTAGTTTTGGGGGGAAGTTTGTAGTTTTCTGAAGGAAATTTGTAGGTTTTGGGGGGAAATCCATCGATTTTTGAGGGAAATTAATTGATTTTTGAGGGAAATGTGTAGGTTTTGGGAGAAAATTTGTCATTCTTTGAGGGAAATTCGTCGATTTTTGAGGGAAATTTGTCATTTTTTGAGGGAAGTTTGTAGTTTTCTGAGGGAAATGTGTAGATTTTGGGAGAAAAATTGTAATTTTTTCAGGGAAATTTGTAGGTTTTTGAGGGAAATTTGTGGTTTTCTGAGGGGAATTTGTAGGTTTTAGGAGAAAATTTGAAATTTTTTGAGGAAAATTGATTTTTGAGGGAAATTTTTTTTTTGAGGGAAATTTGTAGTTTTCTGAGGGAAATTTGTAGGTTTGCGGGGGAAATTCATTGATTTTGAGGGAAATTTGTGGGTTTGGGGGGGATTTTGTAATGTTTTGAGGGAAATTTGTTGGTGTGTGAGGGAAATTTGTTGATTTTTGAGGGAATTTCCGTGATCCTACCCCATCCCTGACCCCATTATGCCCCACTAGCTGGGTAAATCTCCACAATTCCACGATCCCACCCCAAACCCCCATCCCTGACCCCATTATCACCCCTAAGCTGGGTGAACCCCCACGATCCCACCCCAAACCCCCATCCCTGACCCCCCTAACACCCCTAAGCTGGGTGAACCCCCACGATCCCACCCCAAACCCCCATCCCTGACCCCATTATCACCCCTAAGCTGGGTGAACCCCCACGATCCCACCCCAAACCCCCATCCCTGACCCCCCTAAGT
>NW_005054931.1:14494-17402 GCF_000277835.1 Geospiza fortis
AAGCGCCCGCGGGTGGAGAGCGGCTGCCCGGCGTCCATCACCAACGAGCTCATCGAGAACGCCCACGAGCGCAACTGGCCCCAGGGGCTGGCCACGCTGGAGACGAGGCAGATGAACCGCAGATACTACGAGAACTACGTGGCCAAACGCATCCCCGGCAAGCAGGCCGTGGTGGTGATGGCCTGCGAGAACCAGCACATGGGAGAGGACATGGTGCTGGAGCCGGGGCTCGTCATGATTTTCGCTCACGGAGTGGAGGAGATCTGAGAGGAGTTCACCTAGGGATGGAGGGGGGTTTGGGGAGGAGATGTGAAAAAAATCCAGCTTGAGACAGCGGGGGTTTTCTGGAGTTGGGATTTTTGCTCGTGGCGTGGAGATGATCTGAGAAAAATCCAGCTGTGAGAAAAATTCAGCTCTGAGAAAAATCCAACTCAGAAAAATCCAGCTCTGAGAAAAATCCAACTCAGAAAAATCCAGCTCTGAGAAAAATCCAGCTCTGAGAAAAATCCAACTCAAAAATCCAGCTCTGAGAAAAATCTAACTCTGAGAAAAATCCAACTCAGAAAAATCCAACTCTGAGAAAAATCCAGCTCTGAGAAAAATCCAACTCAGAAAAATCCAACTCAGAAAAATCCAGCTCTGAGAAAAATTCAGCTCTGAGAAAAATCCAACTCAGAAAAATCCAGCTCTGAGAAAAATCCAACTCAGAAAAATCCAACTCAGAAAAATCCAACTCTGAGAAAAATCCAACTCAGAAAAATCCAACTCAGAAAAATCCAGCTCTGAGAAAAATCCAGCTCTGAGAAAAATTCAACTCTGAGAAAAATCCAACTCTGAGAAAAATCCAGCTCTGAGAAAAATCCAGCTCTGAGAAAAATCCAACTCAGAAAAATCCAGCTCTGAGAAAAATCCAACTCTGAGAAAAATCCACCTTGGGGATGGCAGGGGTTTCCTGGACTTGGGTTTTTCACTCATGGCATGGAGGAGATCTGAGAGAAATTCAGCCTTGGGATGGCAGGGGTTTTGGGTTGTGATTTTTGGTCATGGAGGAGATCCAAAAATAATCCAGCTCGGGACAGTAGGGGTTTCCTGGAGTTGGATTCTTGGGGTTGTGATTTTTGCTCATGGTGTGGAGGAGATCTGAGAGAAATCCAGCTCCGGGATGGTGTGGGTTTTATGGATTTGGGATTTTGGGGTTGTGATTTTTGTTCATGACGTGGAAATCTGAGAAGAATCCAACTTGGAGTGGCAGGGGTTTCCTGGACTTGGGTTTTTTGCTCATGGGATGGAAGAGATCCAAAAATAATCCAAGTCGGGGTGTCAGGGGTTTCGTGGATTTGGGAGTTTGGGGTTGTGATTTTTGCTCACGACGAGAAGATCTGAAAACAATCAACGGTTCCACCACCTCGGGATGGTGCGGGTTTCCTGGACTTGGATTTGTAGGGTTTGTGATTCTCCCTCACAGCATGAAAATCTGGAAATCTGAAAAAAATCCTCCTCAGGACAGCGGGGGTTCCCTGGACTCGGGATTTTTGGGGTTCCCTGGACTCTGGATTTTGGGGTTTCCTGGACTCAGCTTTTTGGGGTTCCCTGGACTCTGGATTTTGGGGTTCCCTGGACTCGGATTTTTGGGGTTCCCTGGACTCGGGATTTTTGGGGTTCCCTGGACTCTGGATTTTGGGGTTTCCTGGACTCGGGATTTTTGGGGTTTCCTGGACTCTGGATTTTGGGGTTTCCTGGACTCGGATTTTTGGGGTTCCCTGGACTCTGGATTTTGGGGTTTCCTGGACTCAGATTTTTGGGGTTCCCCGCTGGATTGGACCCGTTTCAAACCCAGCTCAGCTCACCCCGTTCCAAGAGAGGGGAGTGGGGGCTCCAGAGCCCCCAAACCCTGCAAGCTCCATCTCCTCTCTGCAATTTCCACCTGGCCTGGTGTCCCCAGTGTCACCAACCCTGCGGCGAGGGCTCCTTGGCCTTGGGGACCCTCCTGTCCCCCTCTTTTCGTGCATGCCCCGTTCCCTGACCCCGGGAGCATCTCCCACCTCCTCCCAATCCGTGTTTGGCTCTGCTCTCTCCACCCTTGGTGTTCTTTTTCCAGACACTCGTGATTGTGGTTCTGTATTTTTATTTTATTTTTTTTTTTGTACTTCAGATTTTTTTTTTTTTGGACCTTTTTTTTCTCCCTTTTTTTCTTCTTTTTTTTTTTTTACTCTCCCTTTCTATTTGATTTTCCAAGTAACCGTGGGCAGGCACCTCTGGCCTGGGACTCGTTGGGAATTTAATTTAATTTATTTGCATTTATTTTTGGGGTTTTTTGTTTGGTTTTTTTTTTTTTTTTTACCATTGTTTCTCCTCCGGTGTCGGTCCCGGCAGATCCGGCGGGAGGCAGGGATTGAAGTGATCAATAAACAGAATTCTGGTTGCTTTATCCCCGTTTTGGGGGCCTCCTCCTGCACCCCAAAACCCTCCCCGTGTCGGGGGGGCTCAGTCTTGGGGTAAAAATGGGTGGATTTGGGATCTGGTGATTAATAAATTTCACTCTTGGGAGGGAATGGGGGTGGCTGAGGGTCCTGCCCTGGAGCCCCCCAAATGTGCTCCCCAAAAAGGATGAACCTGTTCCCCTTGAGGGAGAGAGGGCCCAGAGTGGGGTTCCCTCAAAAAGATCAGGGAATAGAGGGGGGGTCCCCACTGTTCCCACCCCTAAAAGAGCCGGGGCTGGAACTGGGGGTCCCCACCCCAAAAAGAGCTGGGATTGGGGGGTCCCTACCCCAAAAAGAGCTGGGATTGGAACAGGGGGTCCCCACCCCAAAAAGAGCTGAGAATGGGGGGTCCCTACCCCAAAAAGAGCCGGGACTAGAGTGGGGTTGCTACTTCTCCTGCCCTTAAAAAGATCATAAAGAAGGAGTCA
>NW_005054931.1:17412-17547 GCF_000277835.1 Geospiza fortis
CTGGGGCTGGGACTGGGGGGGTCCCCACCCCAAAATGAGTCAGTACTGGGGCTTGGGGGCGTCCCTGCTGCTCCCACCCCAAAAAGATCTGGGACTAGAAGGGTTCCCCATTATTCCCACCCCAAAAAGAGCCGG
>NW_005054931.1:19125-19300 GCF_000277835.1 Geospiza fortis
AAGAGCCCAAAGAACGGGGGACAAAGCCCAGGTTGAGGAGAGCGCCCCAAAGATGTGGGGAGAGCACCCCAGAGATGTGGGGACAGCAGCCCACAGAGCTGGGGACATGGCAGGGACAAGGCTCAGAGCTGGGGACATGGTCCTGGTGGACAGGGACAAGGTTCTGAGCAGGAAT
>NW_005054931.1:19821-21855 GCF_000277835.1 Geospiza fortis
AGGAATGGTGTCCTCAAAGGGACCAGGATGGACCCTCATGGAGCCGGGGTGAGCTGGGGAAGAGCCACGAAGAATGGGGGACAAAGCCCCGATTGAGGAGAGCGCCCCAAAGATTTGGGGACAGCAGCCCACAGAGCTGGGGACATGGCCCTGACGGACAGGGACAAGGCTCTGAGCTGGAGACACGGCCCTGATGAGCAGGGACAGGACCCTGAGCAGGGACAATGCCCTGAAGGCCTGGGGACAGCACCCCAGTGACCCACAGGCAGCACCCCAAAAACCCGGGGACAAAGCTCAGTGGGAACGAGTCCCCAGAGCCCCCAAAAAAGGCCCCAAAGGAGAGTGGGGACAGCACCCCAATACCCAGGGACAGCGTCTGAGCGCTCAGGGACAGAGCCCCAGCACCTGGGGACAGCACCCAGGGACGCGGTCACAGTGTGGTGGGGACCAGCCCTGAATGGGGACAGCATCCCAAAAATGCAGGAGCAGCACCCCAAAGCTTGGGGCAGAGCCCCAGTGCAAAGGGGACAAGGACAGTGATGACCAGGGACAAGGTCCTGAGCGGGGACAGTGCCCCAGAGACAGGGGGACAGTGTCCCCAATGTCCCCAAAGAGCTGGGGGCAAAGCTGTGAACAGGGACAGCACCCCAATACCTGGGGACAGCCCTGGGGACACCACCCTGAGCAGAGACAGCTCCCAAAGCCTCCGGGACGTGGCCCTGGTGACACCGTTCAGCATTCAGGTGGCTTTGGGGACAGCAGCTGACCATGGACAGCAGCCAGTGACACTGCCCTGGTCAGGGACATGGCCTGGAGTGCTGGGGACAGTGCTGGGGGCCCTGGGACACTGTCCTGCTGGGAACTGTCCCCAAGGAGCAGGAGACAGTGTCCCCACACAGGGACGGGGACAGAATCCCAAGGAGCAGGGGACACTGGCCCAGGGACACCAGGACATCCCCAGAGGATCTGGGGACAGTGTCCCCACCCAGGGACAGAATCCCAAGGGGACACTGCCCCAAGGGACCAGGGGATGTCACCCTAGGGAGGGGATGGCACTCTGCGAGAGGGTGACATCCGGACATGGGGATGTCACCCAGACATGGGGATGTCACCCCATGAGGGGATGGCACTTAGGCAAGGGGATGTCACCTAGGCATGGGGGTGGCACCCCAAAAAGGAAATGGCAGCCTAACAAGGGGATGGCACCCGGACAAAGGGATGTCACTCAGACATGGGAAAGTCACCTAAACATGGGGATGGCACCCCAATAAGGGGATGGCACCCTATGAGGGCATGTCACCCCAACAAGGGATGTCACCCAGACATAGGGATGTCGCCCAGACAAGGAGATGTCACCCAGACATGGGGGTGGCACCCCAAAAAGGAAATGGCGACCTAACAAGGGGATGTCGCCCAGACAAGGAATGTCACCCAGACAAGGAGATGTCACCCAGACAAGGGGGTGGCACCCCGAGGAGGAGCTGTCCCCCCATCAGGACGCTGTCCCCTGACCCCTGTCCCCTTGCAGATCAAATGCTTCCTGGATTTCAAGGCGGGGGGAGCCCTGTGCCACATCCTGGCAGCCGCCTATAAATTCAAGAGCGACCAAGGATGGTGAGCACGACCCACCTGCACCCATCGGGGTCCTGGGGGGTCCCTGGGGTGGAGGGACAGGGTGGGGGTCCCTTCCAGGGGTGGGGGTCCCTTCCAGGGGTGGGGGTCCCCTCCTTGGGGGTGGTTGTGGGGCTGTCACCTCCAGAGCAAACCAGCGCTGGGACATGTCCCCCCTTTGTCACTGTGGACCCTGATGGGGTCCAGACACTTGTCCCACTCCCCCTCCCCTCCCCAAATTCCCCAAATTCGGGGGTGCTGACGAGGAGACCTGAGCTGTGGCTTTCATGAGAGTCGCTCTTTTCTTCCAATAAGGCGGCGTTTCGATTTCCAGAATCCCTCGCGCATGGACCGCAACGTGGAGATGTTCATGACCATCGAGAAATCCCTGGTGCAGGTGAGAGCCCGAGACCCCCGCCCTCC
>NW_005054931.1:22983-24537 GCF_000277835.1 Geospiza fortis
CCCCCCCCTCCCCAAATCTAACCCTGTGTCCCCCGGCCCAGCTATGACACCTGGATCCCAGCCAGCGAGATCGAGGCGTCCGTGGAGGATCCCCCGACACCGGAGAAGCCCCGGAAGGTACCGGGGGGACCCCCAGGTTTGGGGTGCACCTGGAGCCCCCCTTCTTTCCCTGACCCAGCCACTCCCCTGCCCCGCAGGTCCACGCCAAGTGGATCCTGGACACGGACACCTTCAACGAGTGGATGAACGAGGAGGATTACGAGGTGACGGACGAGAAGAGCCCCGTGACCCGCAGGAAGAAGATCTCGGCCAAGACGCTGACAGACGAGGTCAGAGGCAGCTCAGAGCCCCTCGGGGAGGGGGCCCGGGGGTCTCGCCGTGCTCAGCTGGACCCCCACGGTGCCCCCCAGGTGAACAGCCCCGATTCGGACCGGCGCGACAAGAAGGGGGGGAACTACAAGAAGAGGAAGCGCTCGCCCTCTCCCTCGCCCACCCCCGAGGCCAAGAAGAAGAACGCGAAGAAGGGGTGAGCTGGGGGGGTTCGGGGGGGCTGGGGGTGGCTCTGGGGTCAGTGGTGATGGGGGTCTCTCCCTTGGCAGACCCTCCACCCCCTATAACAAATCCAAGCGTGGGCACCGCGAGGAGGAGCAGGAGGACCTGACCAAGGACATGGACGAGCCCTCACCTGTCCCCAACGTGGAGGAGGTGACCCTGCCCAAGACAGGTGAGTGTGGGGGGCAGCAGCCACCCCCCCTGGGGTCCCCGGGGTGCTCAGCGGCACTTTCCCCCCACAGTCAACACCAAGAAGGACTCGGAGTCAGCACCAGTCAAGGGGGGCACCATGACAGACCTGGGTGAGTGTGAGGGGCCACAGCAGAGCCCCGGCAGGGACCCCCGGCCTGGCAGTGCCCAAAGCCACCCCTGTCCTCCCTTCCAGATGAGCAGGAAGATGAGAGCATGGAGACAGCTGGCAAGGTGAGCCCGGGCAGGGTGGTGGTGATGATCACCTGCTTCTCTCTCATTCCTTGTCCCTCTTTTTCGGGTACAAAAATGCTCTTTTCTGCCCTTCCCCTCACCGCTGGGGGGGCCCTTGGTCTCATCCTTGGGTGAGGATGATGAAGGGCGCTCAGGGGGGTCCCTTTGCCTCATCCTGGTGTGGGTGAGGATGATGAAGGGCACTCAGGGGGGTCCCTTTGCCTCATCCTGGTGTGGGTGAGGATGATGAAGGGCACTCAGGGGGGTCCCTTTGCCTCATCCTGGTGTGGGTGAGGATGATGAAGGGCGCTCAGGGGGTTCTCTTTGCCCACGGGGTGCTGCTCTGTGGGGACAGGACGAGGAGGAGAACGGCGCCGGCAGCAAAGGGGAGCAGGCCAAGAACCCCGACCTGCACGAGGACAACGTGACAGAGCAGACCCACCACATCATCATCCCCAGCTACGCCGCCTGGTTCGACTACAACAGGTACAGCCAGCCCTGCTGAGGCCTCCCGAGCCGCCCTTCATCACCTGAGGATGAGGAGGCTGCTCCCAGAGCCCTCCGCCAACCCCTCCTCCC
>NW_005054931.1:24629-35870 GCF_000277835.1 Geospiza fortis
CTCCGTGCCCGCCCACACCCGCCCGGGGCCGTGCCCGGTGCTGAGCCCCCCGTGCCCCCCACAGATACCTGGCATACCGGAATTTCATGATCGACACGTACCGGCTGAACCCGCAGGAGTACCTGACCTCCACGGCCTGCCGGAGGAACCTGGCCGGGGACGTCTGTGCCATCATGCGGTGGGTCCGGCTGGGGGCTGGGCTGGCACCCCTGGTGCTGCCAGGGGGCTGGAGATCCTGGGCTCTGGGGGTTGGTTTGGCACCCACATGGTGCCAGGGGTCCAGTGCTGGTAGGGCTGGGGGTCAGTGTGGCACCCTGGTGCTGGCAGAGGGTCAGCATGGCACACTGCTGAGTGGTCAGTGTGGCACCCCAGGGTTGGCAGAGGGTCAGCATGGCACACTGCTGAGTGGTCAGTGTGGCACCCTGGAGGTGGCAGGGGGGCGGGATCCGTGGGGCAGGGGGATCATTTTGGCACCATGGGAGTGGCAGGAGTCTGGTGCCAGTGGCACTGGGGGGTCCTCACCAAAGATGGGACAGGGTGGTCAGTTGTCACCCTGGCACTGGTGGCTGTCCAGTGCAGTGTCACAGGGTCGTCAGTGTCACCATGGCACAGGGTGGTCAGCATCACCCTGGCAGAGGGTCAGCATGGCACACTGCTGAGTGGTCAGTGTGGCACCCCAGGGTTGGCAGAGGGTCAGCGTGGCACACTGCTGAGTGGTCAGTGTGGCACCCTGGAGGTGGCAGGGATCCGGTGCCCGTGGGGCAGGGGGATCATTTTGGCACCATGGGAGTGGCAGGAGTCTGGTGCCAGTGGCACTGGGGGGTCCTCACCAAAGATGGGACAGGGTGGTCAGTTGTCACCCTGGCACTGGTGGCTGTCCAGTGCAGTGTCACAGGGTCGTCAGTGTCACCATGGCACAGGGTGGTCAGCATCACCCTGGCACTGGTGGCTGCCCAGTGCCATGGCACAGGGATGCTCAATGTCACCTGGCGCCGGTGGCTGCCCACTCCCCTGGCACAGGGATGTCACCCTGGCACTGGTGGCTGCCCGGTGCCATGGCACAGGGATGCTCAATGTCACCTGGCGCCGGTGGCTGCCCACTCCCCTGGCACAGGGATGTCACCCTGGCACTGGTGGCTGCCCGGTGCCATGGCACAGGGATGCTCAATGTCACCTGGCGCCGGTGGCTGCCCACTCCCCTGGCACAGGGATGTCACCCTGGCACTGGTGGCTGCCCGGTGCCATGGCACAGGGATGCTCAATGTCACCTGGCGCCGGTGGCTGCCCACTCCCCTGGCACAGGGATGTCACCCTGGCACTGGTGGCTGCCCGGTGCCATGGCACAGGGATGCTCAATGTCACCTGGCGCCGGTGGCTGCCCACTCCCCTGGCACAGGGATGTCACCCTGGCACTGGTGGCTGCCCGGTGCCATGGCACAGGGATGCTCAATGTCACCTGGCGCCGGTGGCTGCCCACTCCCCTGGCACAGGGATGTCACCCTGGCACTGGTGGCTGCCCGGTGCCATGGCACAGGGATGCTCAATGTCACCTGGCGCCGGTGGCTGCCCACTCCCCTGGCACAGGGATGTCACCCTGGCACTGGTGGCTGCCCGGTGCCATGGCACAGGGATGCTCAATGTCACCTGGCGCCGGTGGCTGCCCACTCCCCTGGCACAGGGATGTCACCCTGGCACTGGTGGCTGCCCGGTGCCATGGCACAGGGATGCTCAATGTCACCTGGCGCCGGTGGCTGCCCACTCCCCTGGCACAGGGATGTCACCCTGGCACTGGTGGCTGCCCGGTGCCATGGCACAGGGATGCTCAATGTCACCTGGCGCCGGTGGCTGCCCACTCCCCTGGCACAGGGATGTCACCCTGGCACTGGTGGCTGCCCGGTGCCATGGCACAGGGATGCTCAATGTCACCTGGCGCCGGTGGCTGCCCACTCCCCTGGCACAGGGATGTCACCCTGGCACTGGTGGCTGCCCGGTGCCATGGCACAGGGATGCTCAATGTCACCTGGCGCCGGTGGCTGCCCACTCCCCTGGCACAGGGATGTCACCCTGGCACTGGTGGCTGCCCGGTGCCATGGCACAGGGATGCTCAATGTCACCTGGCGCCGGTGGCTGCCCACTCCCCTGGCACAGGGATGTCACCCTGGCACTGGTGGCTGCCCGGTGCCATGGCACAGGGATGCTCAATGTCACCTGGCGCCGGTGGCTGCCCACTCAGGGGACAGCAGGGGACAGGGGACAGCAGGGGATGTGGGACAGGAGGGGATTTGGTGACAGCAGGGGACAGGGGAGAGCAGGGGACATGGGGACCCGAGGGGATTTGGGGACAGGGAATTTAGGGACAGCAGGGGATATGGGGACCTGAGGGGGTGTGGGGACAGGGAAATGGGGATAGGGGATTTAGGGACAGGGGATGTGGGGATGGGATGGAACAGGGGATGTAGGGACAGGGAAATGGGGAGAAGGGATATGGGGACAGAGGATGTGGGGAAATGGGGACAGGGAAGAGAGGATGTGGGTGTGAGGACAGGGGATGTGGGGACAGGGAAATGGGGACAGGAGGTGTGGGGATAGAGGATGTGGGTGTGGGGACAGAGGATATAGGGACGGGATATAGGGACAGGGATATGGGGACAAGGGATGGGACAGGGAAATGGGGACAGAGGATATAGGGACAGGGATATGGGGACAGGGGCTATGGGGACAAGGGATGGGACAGGGAAATGGGGACAGGGGATATAGGGACAGGGATATGGGGACAGGGGCATGGGGACAAGGGATGGGACAGGGAAATGGGGACAGGGGATGTAGGGACAGGGATATGGGGACAGGGATATGGGGACAAGGGATGGGACAGGGAAGTAGGGACAGGGGATGTGGGGACGGGTCTGCCTGACCCCCCTGAGCCCTGCCACCCCCCAGGCCCTGGAGATGTACAAGGACGACTGGAACAAGGTGTCGGAGCACGTGGGCAGCCGCACGCAGGACGAGTGCATCCTGCACTTCCTGCGCCTGCCCATCGAGGATCCCTACCTGGAGGACTCGGAGGCCTCCCTGGGCCCCCTGGCCTACCAGCCCATCCCCTTCAGCCAGTCGGGCAACCCCGGGCTGGGGGCACAGGGGTGTGGGGAGAGGAGAATGGGGATGGGATGTGGGGAGAGGGTGAGTCCTACAGGGAGAGGGGATGGGGATGTGGGGAATGAGTGAATCCTATAGGAAGTGGAATAATGAATCCTGTAGGGAGAGGGGATAAGGACTGTGGGGAGAGGGTGAATCCCATTGGGAGAGGAATAAATCCTACAGGGAGAGGGGACAGGGATGTGGGGAGTGTAGGGAGTCCTATAGGGAGAGGAATTAATCCTATAGAGAGAGGGGACGAGGACTGTGAGGAATGGATGAGTCCTGTAGGAAACAGAATAATGAATCCTGTAGGGAGAGGGGGATAAGGACTGTGGGGAGTGGGTGAGTCCTATAGGGAGAGGAATATTGAATCCTGTAGGGAGAGGGAGAGAGAGGGGACAGGGACTCCTGTGAGGAGTGGGATGAGTCCTATGGGATGAGGAATATGGGGAGAGGGATGAGCCCTATAGGGCTTCCCATAAGGGAGTGGGAAAACTGCGACAGGAAGGGCTGAGTCCTATAGGGAAATGGGGTCAGTCTGATGGGAAGAGGGATGAGGAGCACGGGGAGACCACCAAGTCCTGTGGAGATGCCTCTGGGGACATGCAACACCTCCCAGGGGGATGGGATGAGCCTTCCAGAACATTCTGTAACCAGCCAGGACCAGCCTGGAGGGGCCAGACCGAGCCCCCCACGGGCTGTTTGGGGCTGGGGGCTCCGGGGGATCCCTCCGGGGGTCCCGCTGAGGAATTGCGCCCGCAGAGGAGTTCTCCAAGATGAAGGAGGAGGTGCCCACGGCGCTGGTGGAGGCGCACGTGCGCAAGGTGGAGGAGGCGGCCAAGGTGACGGGCAAGGCCGACCCCGCCTTCGGGCTGGAGAGCAGCGGCATCGCCGGCACCGCCTGGATTTGGGGAGGGGACAGGGATGTGGGGAGAGGGGATGGGGATGGGGACAGGGATGTAGGGAGAGGGGTGTGGGGAGGGGACAGGGATGTGGGGATGGGGATTTGGGGAGGGGACAGGGATGTGGGGAGAGGGGATGGGGATGGGGACAGGGATGTAGGGAGAGGGGTGTGGGGAGGGGACAGGGATGTGGGGATGGGGATTTGGGGAGGGGACAGGGATGTGGGGAGAGGGGATGGGGATGGGGACAGGGATGTAGGGAGAGGGGTGTGGGGAGGGGACAGGGATGTGGGGATGGGGATTTGGGGAGGGGACAGGGATGTGGGGAGAGGGGATGGGGATGGGGACAGGGATGTAGGGAGAGGGGTGTGGGGAGGGGACAGGGATGTGGGGATGGGGATTTGGGGAGGGGACAGGGATGTGGGGAGAGGGGATGGGGATGGGGACAGGGATGTAGGGAGAGGGGTGTGGGGAGGGGACAGGGATGTGGGGATGGGGATTTGGGGAGGGGACAGGGATGTGGGGAGAGGGGATGGGGATGGGGACAGGGATGTAGGGAGAGGGGTGTGGGGAGGGGACAGGGATGTGGGGATGGGGATTTGGGGAGGGGACAGGGATGTGGGGAGAGGGGATGGGGATGGGGACAGGGATGTAGGGAGAGGGGTGTGGGGAGGGGACAGGGATGTGGGGATGGGGATTTGGGGAGGGGACAGGGATGTGGGGAGAGGGGATGGGGATGGGGACAGGGATGTAGGGAGAGGGGTGTGGGGAGGGGACAGGGATGTGGGGATGGGGATTTGGGGAGGGGACAGGGATGTGGGGAGAGGGGATGGGGATGGGGACAGGGATGTAGGGAGAGGGGTGTGGGGAGGGGACAGGGATGTGGGGATGGGGATTTGGGGAGGGGACAGGGATGTGGGGAGAGGGGATGGGGATGGGGACAGGGATGTAGGGAGAGGGGTGTGGGGAGGGGACAGGGATGTGGGGATGGGGATTTGGGGAGGGGACAGGGATGTGGGGAGAGGGGATGGGGATGGGGACAGGGATGTAGGGAGAGGGGTGTGGGGAGGGGACAGGGATGTGGGGATGGGGATTTGGGGAGGGGACAGGGATGTGGGGAGAGGGGATGGGGATGTGGGGATGTGGGAGAGGGGACAGGGATGTGGGGAGAGGGATGGGGATTTGGGGATGGGGATTTGGGAGAGGGGACAGGGACTGTTGGGAGAGGGGACAGAGATATGGGGATGTGGGGAGAGGGGATGGGAATGTGGGGAGAAGGGACTATGAGGAGAGGGTGAGTCCTATAGGAACAGGAATGAATCCTATAGGGAGAGGTGACAGGGACAGTGGGGAGTGGGTGAGTCCTATGGGGAGAGGAATGAATCCTGAAGGGAGAAGGGAGAGGGCACAGGGATGTGGGGACCTCTGACCCGTCCCCGTTGTCCCCCGGCAGCACCTGGCGGCCGTGGAGGAGCGCAAGATCAAGTCCCTGGTGGCGCTGCTGGTGGAGACGCAGATGAAGAAGCTGGAGATCAAACTGAGGCACTTCGAGGAGCTGGAGACCATCATGGACCGCGAGCGCGAGGCCGTGAGTGCCCCCCAAAAAACGCCAATCGCTTGTTTTTCAAATTTTCAAAGTTTAATAGTAATAAAATGGTTATAAATATAGTTTATAAATATAGATAAAAAATATATATTTATATATATTTATAAATACAATAGATAAAAATATAGTTTATAGGTTATTATAATAGTAATACAATTACTATTATAATAATTGTATTGTATACTATTATAATAATTGTAAATATATATATATATATTTATAAATATATATAAATAGTTTATAGTTTATTATAATAGTAAAACAGAGTCAAAATAATTTGGACAGTTTGAAGTAGAACAATATGAGACAATAGAAACAAAGAGTTACAGACTCTATACATATATATTATGTATATATTATATATATTATATATATAGTATTCAAATTTTATATATCTAATATTTGAATATTAATATAATATTCAAATTCTAACACAACACATATTCAAAATACATATATATGTATTTATATAATAAATATTATATATATTATATATAATATTCAACTTTCATATATGTTATATATATTCAAGTTTTAGATGTATATTTGAATATTACTATAATATTCAAATTCTAACACAACACATATTCAAAATACATATATATGTATTTATATAATAAATATTATATATATTATATATAATATTCAACTTTCATATATGTTATATATATTCAAGTTTTAGATGTATATTTGAATATTACTATAATATTCAAATTCTAACACAACACATATTCAAAATACATATATATGTATTTATATAATAAATATTATATATATTATATATAATATTCAACTTTCATATATGTTATATATATTCAAGTTTTAGATGTATATTTGAATATTACTATAATATTCAAATTCTAACACAACACATATTCAAAATACATATATATGTATTTATATAATAAATATTATATATATTATATATAATATTCAACTTTCATATATGTTATATATATTCAAGTTTTAGATGTATATTTGAATATTACTATAATATTCAAATTCTAACACAACACATATTCAAAATACATATATATGTATTTATATAATAAATATTATATATATTATATATAATATTCAACTTTCATATATGTTATATATATTCAAGTTTTAGATGTATATTTGAATATTACTATAATATTCAAATTCTAACACAACACATATTCAAAATACATATATATGTATTTATATAATAAATATTATATATATTATATATAATATTCAACTTTCATATATGTTATATATATTCAAGTTTTAGATGTATATTTGAATATTACTATAATATTCAAATTCTAACACAACACATATTCAAAATACATATATATGTATTTATATAATAAATATTATATATATTATATATAATATTCAACTTTCATATATGTTATATATATTCAAGTTTTAGATGTATATTTGAATATTACTATAATATTCAAATTCTAACACAACACATATTCAAAATACATATATATGTATTTATATAATAAATATTATATATATTATATATAATATTCAACTTTCATATATGTTATATATATTCAAGTTTTAGATGTATATTTGAATATTACTATAATATTCAAATTCTAACACAACACATATTCAAAATACATATATATGTATTTATATAATAAATATTATATATATTATATATAATATTCAACTTTCATATATGTTATATATATTCAAGTTTTAGATGTATATTTGAATATTACTATAATATTCAAATTCTAACACAACACATATTCAAAATACATATATATGTATTTATATAATAAATATTATATATATTATATATAATATTCAACTTTCATATATGTTATATATATTCAAGTTTTAGATGTATATTTGAATATTACTATAATATTCAAATTCTAACACAACACATATTCAAAATACATATATATGTATTTATATAATAAATATTATATATATTATATATAATATTCAACTTTCATATATGTTATATATATTCAAGTTTTAGATGTATATTTGAATATTACTATAATATTCAAATTCTAACACAACACATATTCAAAATACATATATATGTATTTATATAATAAATATTATATATATTATATATAATATTCAACTTTCATATATGTTATATATATTCAAGTTTTAGATGTATATTTGAATATTACTATAATATTCAAATTCTAACACAACACATATTCAAAATACATATATATGTATTTATATAATAAATATTATATATATTATATATAATATTCAACTTTCATATATGTTATATATATTCAAGTTTTAGATGTATATTTGAATATTACTATAATATTCAAATTCTAACACAACACATATTCAAAATACATATATATGTATTTATATAATAAATATTATATATATTATATATAATATTCAACTTTCATATATGTTATATATATTCAAGTTTTAGATGTATATTTGAATATTACTATAATATTCAAATTCTAACACAACACATATTCAAAATACATATATATGTATTTATATAATAAATATTATATATATTATATATAATATTCAACTTTCATATATGTTATATATATTCAAGTTTTAGATGTATATTTGAATATTACTATAATATTCAAATTCTAACACAACACATATTCAAAATACATATATATGTATTTATATAATAAATATTATATATATTATATATAATATTCAACTTTCATATATGTTATATATATTCAAGTTTTAGATGTATATTTGAATATTACTATAATATTCAAATTCTAACACAACACATATTCAAAATACATATATATGTATTTATATAATAAATATTATATATATTATATATAATATTCAACTTTCATATATGTTATATATATTCAAGTTTTAGATGTATATTTGAATATTACTATAATATTCAAATTCTAACACAACACATATTCAAAATACATATATATGTATTTATATAATAAATATTATATATATTATATATAATATTCAACTTTCATATATGTTATATATATTCAAGTTTTAGATGTATATTTGAATATTACTATAATATTCAAATTCTAACACAACACATATTCAAAATACATATATATGTATTTATATAATAAATATTATATATATTATATATAATATTCAACTTTCATATATGTTATATATATTCAAGTTTTAGATGTATATTTGAATATTACTATAATATTCAAATTCTAACACAACACATATTCAAAATACATATATATGTATTTATATAATAAATATTATATATATTATATATAATATTCAACTTTCATATATGTTATATATATTCAAGTTTTAGATGTATATTTGAATATTACTATAATATTCAAATTCTAACACAACACATATTCAAAATACATATATATGTATTTATATAATAAATATTATATATATTATATATAATATTCAACTTTCATATATGTTATATATATTCAAGTTTTAGATGTATATTTGAATATTACTATAATATTCAAATTCTAACACAACACATATTCAAAATACATATATATGTATTTATATAATAAATATTATATATATTATATATAATATTCAACTTTCATATATGTTATATATATTCAAGTTTTAGATGTATATTTGAATATTACTATAATATTCAAATTCTAACACAACACATATTCAAAATACATATATATGTATTTATATAATAAATATTATATATATTATATATAATATTCAACTTTCATATATGTTATATATATTCAAGTTTTAGATGTATATTTGAATATTACTATAATATTCAAATTCTAACACAACACATATTCAAAATACATATATATGTATTTATATAATAAATATTATATATATTATATATAATATTCAACTTTCATATATGTTATATATATTCAAGTTTTAGATGTATATTTGAATATTACTATAATATTCAAATTCTAACACAACACATATTCAAAATACATATATATGTATTTATATAATAAATATTATATATATTATATATAATATTCAACTTTCATATATGTTATATATATTCAAGTTTTAGATGTATATTTGAATATTACTATAATATTCAAATTCTAACACAACACATATTCAAAATACATATATATGTATTTATATAATAAATATTATATATATTATATATAATATTCAACTTTCATATATGTTATATATATTCAAGTTTTAGATGTATATTTGAATATTACTATAATATTCAAATTCTAACACAACACATATTCAAAATACATATATATGTATTTATATAATAAATATTATATATATTATATATAATATTCAACTTTCATATATGTTATATATATTCAAGTTTTAGATGTATATTTGAATATTACTATAATATTCAAATTCTAACACAACACATATTCAAAATACATATATATGTATTTATATAATAAATATTATATATATTATATATAATATTCAACTTTCATATATGTTATATATATTCAAGTTTTAGATGTATATTTGAATATTACTATAATATTCAAATTCTAACACAACACATATTCAAAATACATATATATGTATTTATATAATAAATATTATATATATTATATATAATATTCAACTTTCATATATGTTATATATATTCAAGTTTTAGATGTATATTTGAATATTACTATAATATTCAAATTCTAACACAACACATATTCAAAATACATATATATGTATTTATATAATAAATATTATATATATTATATATAATATTCAACTTTCATATATGTTATATATATTCAAGTTTTAGATGTATATTTGAATATTACTATAATATTCAAATTCTAACACAACACATATTCAAAATACATATATATGTATTTATATAATAAATATTATATATATTATATATAATATTCAACTTTCATATATGTTATATATATTCAAGTTTTAGATGTATATTTGAATATTACTATAATATTCAAATTCTAACACAACACATATTCAAAATACATATATATGTATTTATATAATAAATATTATATATATTATATATAATATTCAACTTTCATATATGTTATATATATTCAAGTTTTAGATGTATATTTGAATATTACTATAATATTCAAATTCTAACACAACACATATTCAAAATACATATATATGTATTTATATAATAAATATTATATATATTATATATAATATTCAACTTTCATATATGTTATATATATTCAAGTTTTAGATGTATATTTGAATATTACTATAATATTCAAATTCTAACACAACACATATTCAAAATACATATATATGTATTTATATAATAAATATTATATATATTATATATAATATTCAACTTTCATATATGTTATATATATTCAAGTTTTAGATGTATATTTGAATATTACTATAATATTCAAATTCTAACACGGGGGAGGTCTCATTTTTGGGGTCTGTCATTGGTATTGAGGATTTGGGGTGGGGGTCTCACTGGTGCTGAGGGTTCTGGGATTGGTTGGGTGAGGATAGGTCTCAGTTGGGGTCTCACTGGTGCTGAGAATTTGGGGTGGGGGTCTCATTGGTGCTCTCTGCAGTGCTCAGGGCTGGGGGTCTCACTGGTGTTGAGGGTTTGGGGCTGGGGGTTTCTTTGGGGGAGCTCTCTGCAGTGCTCAGGGCTGGGGGTTGGTTGGTGGCGGG
>NW_005054931.1:35947-36448 GCF_000277835.1 Geospiza fortis
TTGAGGATTTGGGGGTGGGGGGTCTCTTTGGGGGTGCTCTCTGCAGTGCTCAGGGGTGAGGGGGGTCTCAGTGTTGGGGTCTGGGGTCTGTCGCTGGTGCTGAGGGTTTGGGGCAGGGACTCTCATTGGTGCTGAGGATCTGGGGGTCCTGGGGGTCCTGGGGGTGTGGCAAAGGGGGGGGATCCCCCCTCCCCACTCACCATCGCTTTTGGGGTTCCCCAGCACCTTCATGACCTCGGCGTTGGTCGGGTTCTGCCCCAGCGCCCTCATCACGTCCCCGCACTGGCTGTACAGGATCTTCCCGTCCCCCGTGCGGTCAAAGAGCTGGAACGCCTCCTTGAACTCTGCCGGGAGCGGCCCGGGTCAGGGCCGGGCACCGGGACCCCCGGGAACCCCCCGGGACCCCCGGGAACCCCCCGGGACCACCGGGAACCCCCCGGGTCAGGGCCGGGCACCGGGACCCCCGGGAACCCCCCGGGACCACCGCGAACCGCCCGGGCG
>NW_005054931.1:37614-38939 GCF_000277835.1 Geospiza fortis
CGGGAGGGGGCCACGCCCCTTTTCCCGCGGGGAAAAGTTTTGGCTATAGATGGGCACGGAGATGGCAGCACCACCCCCGAGGGGACATCAGAGGGGACATCACAGAGGGGACACCCATGGGGACATCAGAGGGGACATCAGAGGGGACACCCCCATGGGGGACACCAAATGGGGACACCCCTATGGGGACATCGCAGAGGGGACATCAGAGGGACACCCACGGGGACATCACAGGGACACCCCCATGGGGGACACCAAACGGGGACACCCCTATGGAGGAGATGAGACCCCCACGGGGGACACCTATAGGGGCACCCCAGGGGACACCTCAGGGGGGTCACTTGGGGTCTGGAACCCACGGGGACACCCCCATGGGGACATCAGACTGGGGACACCTCAGGGGACATCTACAGGGACACCCTCAGTGGGGACATCACACGGCCACGCCCCAGGGAGGTCACCCAGTGTCTGGAACTCACGGGGGACACCCCAGGGACACCCCCAGGGACACCCCCAGGGCCACCCCCAGGGACACCCCCTCCCATTCTGGGGACACCCCGATCTCCGCTGGGGACACCCCAGCAGGGCCCCAGGCTGGGGACACCGTGGCGGTGACAGAGGGGACACCGAGTCCGTGTCCTCCCTCCTTTAGTAGCGCGGGGGTGGGGGGTTGCACGGCGGCGGTGACAGCGCGGTGACAGCGCGGTGACATCCCGGGGACAGCCCGGGACAGCCCGGGGACAGCCCGGTGGCGGCACGGTGGTGGTGGCATCGCGGCAGTGGCCTGGCAGTGGCATCTCGGTGACATCCGGGGACATCTGGGGACATTCCGGTGACATCCTGGTGGTGACATCCAGGGGACATCCCACTGGTGGCATCCCAGTGACATTCGGGGACATCCCGACGACATCCAGGGACATCCCGGTGATATGCCGGGGACATTTGGGGACATCTCAGCAGTGACATCCCAGAGACATCCCAGTGACATCCGGGTGACATCTTGGGGACATTCCGGGGGTGATATCCCGATGACATCCCAGTGACATCCCGGTGGTGATATCTTGGGGACATCCTGGTGACATCCCGGGGATGTCCCGGTGACACCCGGTGACATTCCAGGGACATCCGCAGGTGACACCTTGGGGGCATCCCTGTGAGGACACCCCGGTGACATCCCGGTGACATTTGGGGACATCCGGGTGACATCCAGCAACATCCTGGTGGCACCTGGTGACATCCCAGGGACACCCGGGGACATCCCGGTCATATCCTGGTGATATCTCGGTGACACCTTGGGGACATCCTGGTGGCACCTGGTGACATCC
>NW_005054932.1:0-827 GCF_000277835.1 Geospiza fortis
ATGCCACAAACTTGCATAAACAAACTGCTAGCGATCTACTGGATGAGAAAAAAATAGCAAAAAACTTAATCCATCCTATAAATCATACTACATTGCAATGTCTTGCTGCTCGTGTTATAGTGAATCATAACATATGCTATGCAGGGCACATCCCTGAAAAGATAGAGAAATTTGTTTTGCTTCATAGATAATAGTGTGCAGGCATAGCGTGCTGTTGTTGAAGCATGATTTGGTGACAATGTTTTTCTTGTGCACTGTTGCAATATATCAGTATTCCTTTAGTTTGCTCCATCTTGCTCTCATTTTCTAAAGTGATGTTAGAATTGCATCTGCAGAGTTGGTTAACCTGTATTTGAATATGCCATACATTATATTTTGTGGATTATTTAGAAATATAGTGCTATATATAGACTTATAATTGTTTGCCATAGGTTTGTCTATTCTGGTCCTTTTTTCCTGTCAGGTGTTTAGGACTGAGTTGAATATTTTCCACTGATTTCTTTTTACTACAACTGTTGTGTGGATTTTATACAGTTGGAGGGTCATCTTTTTTTGGTTTAGCTTGAGCATTTCTACTTTTACTCTGTTCTTTTTCTATGGACTTGTTAACATTTGCAACTACCATAAGTGCTTTTTATCTTCTCTATGCACTGACTTGAATGTGACTGTTTGTGATGAACAATTCTATGCAGCAGTTGGACAATTTCAACTTAAATGCCCATTTCGATTTGCAGTTTTGTTTGGAGTTCTTTTTGAGCATGCTGCCTTCATAGCATTACAAATTTTGGACCTACATATCACCTTTCTGAACTGGGGTTTAACTTTTT
>NW_005054932.1:890-13494 GCF_000277835.1 Geospiza fortis
TATCTCTTGTTCTCATGTTAATCCACTTGAACTTTTAATCTGATAATTGTTTTCTCACATCATGCAGTTAGGGAAAAAGTACTCATCGTGTACAACTGACAGCTTCCCTTTTGCACTAATGTCTTGCTTGTGTTGGTTATGTGAGTAGATATAAAGCTTGTTCAAAGTTGAACCAGAAACTTAATTATACATTTCATCTATTTCTCATTAGAGTGTATGCCATAGTTTAAATTTACAAAACAACTTCTTTAGCTACAAAAGAAACTAAAGCACACTGGTGGTGTGATGCTTATCAGTCCAGAAATATAGGCATCACCAGTATCATTATAACATAGTAAATGGCTGTATGGCAGAGTAATAGAAATTCTATAGCAATGTCTCCTCTTCTTAATTTTAAATATCTTTATAAATGCATGTTTTTTCTATCTCTTATTATGTCAGCTGTATTTAAGAAAAAGCAGTTTGTTGTGTGAATATATAATTCCTAATTAAACTTACCTATTTTTATAATATTTGCATAATAGCTTAAGTTTTACAACAGAAAGGGGTCTTTTGACTCGATAAGAATCTATAAAAAAAATTTCATAAAAGAGAGTGAGATTCAGGTATTTAATATAATTCAGCACTTTACTGTTGATCAGTAGTAGAATTTATTATGGCACATTAGCCTTGCAAATGTCTAAGTGAAATTAATTTGTGTTGAGTAGAATATAGTTTACTTCCAAATTTAGTATTCCAGCATATGGAATATTGTTGACTTGGTGTTTCATTTCAGTGATGGGCAGTAAATGGGTTTCTTGCTCCAGAAAGTCAACAAGTTGATTTAGGTTTTTATTGGTGATAGAGGTATTTAAAAGCCAAATTAAGTAGATAATAAGAAAAATTATTTAGGAGAGTTTTCTAAAATTTGATGTTGGAGTATTTTTCTTTTGTGATTTAAGTTGACAAAGAATGTCTCGAGAGTATAAAAGAGTATACATAAAAATTCATCCTCACTTCTTGGCTGTTTTGTATTTTCTCTTAGTATTCAGTGTGGAGCCAACAAGTTTAGACATTCTTGGGGAGAATATTGTAATACTTTTAAATAAAGATATGTTGAAAGTAATGCTGTTTGTATATTGCCACTTTTAAACTCTTATTTTGAAACCACTTTCATGTGTTTGTTCCATGGTATACCTATACTGTATGAAATTCTGTGTATAAGAAAATCCTATTTGCTTCTCTTGCAAATCTGCAGCAGTAAACTTGTATTAAATTGGCTGATTTTTTTTTTCTGATTTGTAATGATTAAACTACATTGCACTCAAGTTGTTAACCCATAAAGATATTGAGAACATTGAGGAAAAATTTGTATGCTCTGTACGGGTGAAATATAGATATAAAAATTTATTAAATAGTTTGCAGGTATGTATTTTTAAAGACAAGGATATTGATAGCCCATTGCTTGTTGAAACATCTGAAATTAGATTTTTTTTTAATAAATACTCAAAGAATTCTTCCTAGGGTTCCACTGAAATACTTCAGCCAGGAAGATGAAAATTATTGTGGTTAAAAATAAAAAATGAAAAGCTGTTATTGTCAAATTCTAAAATTATATTCCTATTTTTATATTGCTTATGTCAGTAACAAGATTCCAGCTGTTTGTAGTATCTCTGAGGTTCTGATTGTTAAGCACTTGGTAGAAAGCACATTTTAAAATGCAAGGCAAGAGTGTGGTTACTTTTCCCATGCATACTCTGCAACAGTCCTTGGATAGGAGGTATTTTTATATATTACCTAAATACCAAAAAATCTCTTTTACCAATTCTTTTGAAACTGGTTGAAATTAAAGTCTTTTCGCTTTTATAAAACACTATCTTATAGAAGGAATGGAATGCTATAGCAAAATTCTTACTGAGGAATTAAAAAAGAATAAAAACCTTAATAGAAAAGACATATAGCCTGTTCTCAGTTTTACATCAACTTCAAGTTAGTAGTGGCAGGATATGACTACTCTGGAAATAGCTTCCTCGTGCTTTGAATTATGGAGTGGAATGCCTTTTATACTCTCAAATATTGACAAATGTGAGTACAAAGACAACACTAATTTCTGTGTTCTATGACTGCAATGAAGTGGTATTTAATGTTTCAAAGTAACTGAGGAATGTGATGGAGACGTGCTAGACTTAAATATAGTTTCTTTTACGTTGTTTAAATCTTTTTGCTATGAGGGTGAAAGTTACTGTTGAACCCTCAGTAAGCAGAATGAAAAGTTATTGTTCATTTGGTTTTAACTAACTCTTTGTGTTCCATTGTATCACAGATTTCTGTGCAGAGAAATTCCATGTGATTGAAATATTTGAATTATAAACTCAAATATATGAATTCCATGTATTGAAATACTGCAATTTCTTTTTAAAATTAGCTTCAATGATAATGTAAAAAAAAATTAATAACAAATATATTTCTCTACTCTTACTCTTTTTTGGCTCTAAATGCAGATTACATTAAAAATATGCTCTGGATAACATCTATCTGAGTCCATATATCTGTTTTCCTCAGGGTTACTGGTTGCTGAACCTCTTTTTCAGTTGAGTATGAATAGTTAAATGTGAATGTTGCAGATTTAGGCTTTGATCTTCTTGTTCATTATTATACCTTAAACATACTATCGTGTTTCATTCTCGTACTATGCTCCAACCAAACCTTTGAATTCTGGTGATGGGCAGCAGTAAGGAAAACTCTTAAACTAGAGGATACAAGAGAGACTTTCACAGTTTTTCTAGAAAATGTATTTGGGCATGCTATTAGCTCTGTCAAAACATAATTGTGTTTGTTTATAGCATAAGTAAAACTAGCAAGATCTTGTAATAAATAAGCAATAGACACTTTTCCAAGAAAGTGGCACAATTTTATTTAATCACTTTTATTTAATAGCTTTATTTAATAGCTTTTCAAGTCTCTTACCTATTGCTTCCATTATGTAAAAAGAGAAAAAAATACTTCCAGGATGAGAGAATTATGTTAAGATTCTTATTAAAGAGGTCTTAAAATGTCTTCTGTTCTGTAGAACATTAGCATCAGAATTTTGAGATTGCTATAGTTATGCACAGTAGTCATACTTAAAAGGCAGTGTACACTTCATTTCAGAGTTTATTTCGATTGATTCTTAATTGGTAACAAACAGCATCAAGCTGAGGCACTGGATGAGGAAAACTGGTCCAGAGCTTTCACGGCAAAATAATTGTTACATAGATGACTTACAGAATCAAGTATAGATTATCTTAATTTGGAAGTAAAGAATTGGAATTACATAATTATTCATCTCTCTGTAGTTGCAGATGATGATAGATGTTTAGTCTCGAAGTGTCTGAGCGACTATCTAAACTATGTCTATGTAAAATCTGTTTTTCTGAATTTTCCAACTCTCTCCGATTCTCTTTGTGCAGAAGTGCTGCTCCAGCTGTGATGACTTATAATCATAGAATTGTGTAGGTTGGAAAAGATCATCCAGATCCACCTTTAAGATCATCCAGTCCAACTGTTAATCTAGCACTGTGAAGTCTATCACTAAACCATGTTCCTAAGTGCCACATCAACACATCTTTTTAATACCTCTGGGGATGGTGACTCAACCATGTCCCTGGGCAGCCTGTTAAATGCTTGACAACTCTTTCAGTAAAAACATTTTTCCTAATATCAAATCTAAACCTCCCCTGGCACAAGTGAAGACCATTTCCTCTTGTCCTACTGTTTGTTACTAGGGAGAAGAGACCAACACTCATTTCACTACAACCTTGTTTAAAGTAGTTGTAGAGAGTGGTAAGGTTTCCCCTCAGCCCTTCCTTTTCTCCAGGCTGAAAACCTCCAGCTCTCTCAGCTGCTCCTCATTAGACTTGTGCCCAAAACTGAACATGAGATTTGAGGTGTGGCGTCACCAGTGCCGAGTACAGGGAAAGAATCACTGCCCTGGTCCTGCTGGTCACACTATTTCTGATACAAGCCAGGATTCCATTGGCCTTCTTGGCCATCTGGGCACACTGCTAGCTCATGTTCAGATGGCTGTCGACCAACACCTCCAGTTCCTTTTCCAATGGGCAGCTTTTCAGCCACTCTGCCCCCAGCCTGTAGCGTTGCATGGGGTTGTTGTGACCCAAGTGCAGGACATGGCACTTTGCCTTATTGAGCCTCATACCCTTGGCCTCGGCCCATCGATCCAACCTGTCCAGATCCCTTTGCAGAGCCTTCAAAAAAATTATATTTTTCTCCCTGCCAAGGAAGAAATTGACTTCATTTGCCTTCACCCCCACTGAACTCAGCTGTCCACTCTGCCTATCCAATCTGCCCTTGCATTGCACTTTGTCTTGGTTTGAGATAATTTAAAGTAGAACACTGGAATGAGTTGCCTCCCTTTATAGGTTCAAACAATCCCTTTCCACCAATAAGGAATGAATATGAGTAGATATAAGAGAAAAAAAATAACAGTTTACTATTAAGTGGAGCAGCAACAGGCAAAAAATAACAGCAAATAACTGCTAGATACAAAATTGCTAAATCTTGTGGACTCCCCAGAACAGAGACCCAAAAATGCCAGTGACAGCCCCCCACCTCAAAATGGCACTCCACAGCTGAGCATGTGGTTTGAAGGACAAAGGGAAAGGTGGTGTCAGTCTTCCCCCCGCCTCCCCACTGCTCTGGTTATCTCCCCGACGGCTGGCACTCCAACTGATATTCTTCAGATCAAGGGCTAGAACTTGTGGAGGGACTTCACCTTCCTTGTGGCAGGAAACAACAGGACAGGCAAGGCAAGGCGGCTGGGCTGGGGCGACTCATGGTCTTCTCTCCTTGGCCAGGTGCCATTGGAGGGTTGGAGCATATCGAATTCAGGGCGACCCCAACATCTGGGAATGATTGGCATCTGACTTCATGATTCAGAAGGCTGAACAATTGCTTTATTAAGACTATATTATATTACATTATACTACACTATATTAAAGAGAAACTATACTATACTATACTACACAAAAGATACATATTAAAGAAAACCCGTGACTGTCTCAGACAGCCAGGACACAGCTTTAAGCTGATTGGCCAAGGAATCAAAACAACCTTCACTGGTGTCCAATTAACCAAATCACTTCAGGTAAACAATCTTCCTAACACATTCCACATGTGCAAAAACAACAGGAGCAGCAAGTAGAGATAAGAATTGTTTTCTCTTCTTCTCTCTGTGCTTCTCCAGGAAAAAATCCTGTGAGAGAGAATATCTCTCTCTGTTCCGAGAATGCGAATACCACAGGAGCAGTTTGGGCTGGCAGGCAACAGGCAGGAGCCTGTGGAATTCACCCCAAGGCACCCTCTCTGAGACGAGAAAAAAGAAGAAAAAAAGAACAAAAAGAGAACCCAAAAAGATAAAGCCTTTGCCAAGCAACGACCAAATAGCCAGTAAAGCAAAATACCACGTGTCAAAGACCCAGAAACTGCCTGTGACAGATGATTTTAAAAGTGCCCATGATAACACCCCCTCCCCACAAAGTTCTTGTTTGTAGGGTCTAAAGATACAGTAACAGTTTTTGGGTGCAGATGGATATGGAACACAATAACATGAATCACCCCAGGACATTTCTACCCCTTATTCCATATCATTGAATCGTGCCCAAAATAATATATTTCAACTGTAAACACATATATCTATACATACAACTATATACAAATACAATTATTTCAGTAGCCTCTGACTACCCCCTAGGATATGAATTGAGTTCATTTGCTCCGTGACTGGTCAAACAAGGAGCAGTCCATTCTCATTGTCCATGATAATTACAACATGTAGTGGCAGTAACATTCAGCAAATAGTGGTACATAGTCATTCCAACATTACAGCCTGTTCTCATCCAAAATCAAATCCCCCTGAGGCACACAACGTGTACCCCGTCCCTCTGCATTACCCACTAAGGGTAACCAGGTCCTTGAGCAAAAACAATCCCATGGATGAGTTTTCCTTTGCTCAAGGCAGAATTAATACAAACCGTCTTTGCTAACATACCTCTCATATGCACCACAGGGACTTTGTCTGCTGTATGCAGGGGTTCAGATTGGGCAGGGCCAGCTCAATTAGTGGAACCTCTGATGTTGACTAACCATGTAACCTTGGCTAAATGCAGATCCTACTGCTTGAAGGTCCCACCATTCATTGCCTTCAGTGTTGTTTTTAACAGTCCACTGCACTGCTCAACTTTCCTGGCAGCTGGTGCATTATAAAGAATATGATATATCGACTCAATACCATATTCTCTAGCCCAGGTGTTTATAAGGCTGTTCTTGAAATGAGTCCTGTTGTCTGACTCAATTCTCTCATGGGTGCCATGCTGCCACAGGACTTGTTTTTCAAGACCCAGGATGGTGATCCAGGCAGTGGCGTGAGGCACAGGGTGCATCTCTAGCCATCCAGTGGTTGCTTCTACCACTGTGAGCACGTAATGCTTGCCTTAAAGGGTTTGTGGCAGTGTGATGTAATCGATATGCCAGGCCTCCCCATACCACGAGGGCTTTACCTGCTTAGCCTGCTTGATCACAGCGCACATCTCACAATCATGGATTACCTGAGCTATGGTGTCTGTAGTTAAGTCCACCCCTCAGTGTAATACCCCAAAACATTTAAATGCAAGGAGGTTTTGTGAGATTCCTTTACTCTGGTTTGATGCACAGGAGACATACTGACCAGATATTCTCAAGAGATCAAAAGTTTACTGGCAAAATATAGAAAATCAAAGAACTTTGGCAAAGGATTTAGTACAACATCCAATTCAACATAAAACACTTAGCATTAACTTAGCCCATTTAACTTAGAAACCTTTAAACCCATTCGATGTTATGTTACTCAAAATGTTTTATGTAAAGAGAATTAGAAGGAGAAGAGAGAAAGACAGAAAATATATATAAAGGCACATATAGCTACCAACTCCTGGGTTCCAGAGTGGATTCCAAGAGGAGGCAGGGTCAAGACACATGGTCACCTCATGGTCACCCTTTTAAACCTCAGGGCCTCTGTGGCCCTTCCCCCAGGTGGGACTTCTAGTCACTTGGCCACTCAAGAGCTGGGTTAGGCTAGACTGGGGCAGCCTCCGGTGTGCTGTGATTGACAAGACACTGTGGGGCTGAGGTGCTCCAGCTCTGGGCTGGGGGGTGGGGCGATTCACTGCCTCACCTGGGCAAGGCCTGACCTGCCCCTCCTACCACACACACAGGCATCCCAAAATGTCTTGAGACCAATCTTTTCCAGTCTCTGACACTCAGTCATGAGCCCATCGGTATGTCACATCTCTTCCCTGATGATCTAAGGCATCAAGGGCCCACCTAGCTAGAAACAACTCACCCTTGTGTTGCCAATCCAAATATACCTGTGACACCTTAGTTTTGACAGCCCAATCCGTCTGTTCATTGTTGTGGTGCTCCTCATTAGCCCAACTCTTGGGCACATGGGCATTCACATGACGGACTTTCACTGTCATCATTTCTAACCAGGTAGCAATGTCTTGCCACTCTTTGGCAGCCCAAATAATTTTTCCTCTATGCTGCCAATTGGCCTTTTTCCACCTTCCCAGCCACCCCCACAAAGCATTTACTACCATCCACGAGTCAGTGTAGAGGTAGATTGTTGTCCACTTCTCTCACTTGGCTATGTCCAAAGCCAGCTGGACAGCTTTCAACTCAGACTGGATCCAGCTTGTCTTTCAGTAGCTTCTGCGACTCAACACATAGGGATCCATATGGCTGCTTTCCATTTCCTACTGGTTCCTACTATATGGCAGGATCCGTCGGTGAAGAGAGCGTATCGCCTCTCAGTCTTTGGTAGGTGGTTATATTGTGGAGCCTCCTCAGCACGTCACCTGTTCTTCTTCCTCTTCCAATGATAATCCAAAACTCTCAGCTTCAGGCCAGTTTGTGATGACTTCCAAGATCCCAGAGTGATTTGGATTTCCTATTTGAGTTTGCTGTGCAATGAGGGCAATACACTTACTCCAGGTAGCATCAGTAGCATGATGTGTTACAGGGACTTTTCCTTTCAACATCCAGCCCAGCACTGGTAGTTGGGGTGCCAGAAGAAGCTATGCTTCTGTGCCAATCACTTCTGAGGCTGATGCCGAATGATTTTTACCTTTTTCCTTTTATATATTCTCTGTATTCTTCACATATATATTTGTAGCCTATTATTGTATTAGTAGCTAGTCCCAGTACTTTTCCCTACCTTTTCCCTAGGCAGAAAGACAAAACATATTCCAGAGCTCCAAGCCCTGGGGAGTACAAGGCCCCTATCCTATCTTGGTTCTTTCTGGGAACCAAGGCTAAGAAACAGCTCTTCAAGACACATTTTCATAAACAAAGTTTAGTTTCCATCTGAGGGGGGAGGATTTAGAGAGGGTTGAATTGGAGGAAATTACCTTACCTCATGTCTCTAATCGGTGTTTTTTGTCAAATACGCTAATATTTGCTAATTTGCTAAACTTATAAAACTGTATTCACCCCATGTGGGGGTGGGCATTTTGTGGACATTTTCCATATCTGCCCCTGAAGGCCTCTAATAAAGACCAGCCTTTATATTACCTCCTATACTAATATTATCTTGAAAGTGTGTTGTTTTATTTCTAGGTTCTTTAAAGCATCAGGAAGCTCAAACCCCTTTATAGGCTGCTATGATCTCTTTTTCATTTGGGGTGTATCTGGCCTCAGATCCTCTGTATGCCTAACTCCATTGTCCTTGAATCTCCCCAGACACCTTCTACCAGAGGCTCCGGGACAGAACATTCTTTCCATCTGTGGTATAGAGCACATTCTTCACATCCTGTCATGTCCTGACTGGCCCAAGGGCTACTGCCAGGGCAATCTCCTGTTTGATCTGCTTGAAGGCTTGCTGTTGTTCAGGGCCCCACTTGAAATTGCTTTTCTTTCATGTCACAAGGTAGAGGGGACCTACAATCTGGCTGTACTCCGGGATGTGCATCCTCCAAAAACCCACAACACCTAGGAAAGCCTGTGTTTCCTTCTTGCTAGTCGATGGGGACATAGCAGCTGTCTTACTGATCACCTCTGTTGGAATTTGTGTCCATCTTTTCACTTCGCCTCTAGGAACTGGATTTACTGGGCAGACCCCTTGACCTTATTTTGCTTAATGGTAAAACCCACTTTCAGGAGAATCTGGATTATTTTCTCCCCTTTCTCAAAAGCCTCCTCTGCCACGTTTCCCCATACAATGATGCCATCAGTGTACTATAAGTGTTCTCGAGCCTCATCCTTTTCCAGTGCAGTCTAAATCAGTCCATAGCAGATGGTAGGACTGTGCTTCCACCCCTTGGGGTGGTCGGTTCCAGGTGTACTGCACACCCCTCTGATACCAAAAAGGTTAATCCAATTTCTAGTGTGTCTGTGTACTTTTAGCAAAGAAACAGGGTATGCAGGATCTGCTTTCTCAGCAAGGACAGAAGGACAATAAGGGGAAGACACCTGGCTTAGGAATGCAGATATAGCCAAAACAAGACTATAAAAATAACCCTGAAAAACTGAATTTGGGAATCTGGGGAGGGTCTTATGGTTATGAGCATTTATAATATGCATGTGGTGACTTTCTATAAGCAACGCATTTGGAGTATTTGGTGTGCATGCAAGGTGGAGCTATCCCCTGTGCAACTGGGCCTATAATAAATAATGCACTTAATGCTACATTGGTGGTAAGGAGATTTATTTGACCACTTTTTGGTGAATAACAGTGACACATCCAGGTGAAAGCAAACTGTGGCTTGCACTCTGCTGCTAAAGGAATGGAGAAAAATGTGTTAGTAATGTTGATGGTGGCACCACTTTACTGCCTTTGACTCCAGTTTGTACTGAAGTTCCAGCATGTCTGGCACAGCAGCACTCAGTGATGGCATGTCTTCATTCAGGCCATGATAGTCCACTGTTAGTCTCCGTACTCCATTAGACTAATGCACAGGCCATACAGGACGATTGAAGGGTAAGCAAGTCTTACTGACAACTCCCTGGTTCTCCAGTTCACAGATCATCTTCTGGGTAGCAATCATGGAGTCTCGATTGGTGCATTATTGCCAACGATGTACTGTTGTGGTGGTGATTGGTACCTGTTGTTCTTCCACCCTCAGGAGTCCTACTGCAGAAGAGTCCTCTGAGAGACCAGGCAAGGTGTTTAACTGTCCAATGTCTTCTGTCTCCACAGCAGCTATCCCAAAAGCCCACTGTAGAGATTGAAAACACGGACCCTGGTCTGAGTCAACAGAATCACTTTATTAAGCACATGAGTATTTATGTTTTTTCTGTGTACAAGTTTAGGATCAAACCATGCAGCCAGTGAGTAGGAGAGGGAGCAGCATGCAAACAGAGATGTTTCTTGCTCTTATCAAAAAACATTCACACGTCCCACACAGCCTTCTCACATAGGTATTTATGGCTGGAGATGATCCTTTGGTATGTGCTTTCCCATAGGAAAAGGGCTGCTGTTAAGGTTGAGCAGGCCAAGCAGGCCAAGCAGCTGCTGCTTCTACAGCCCACCAATGTCCTTTCAGGTCATTGAAATAACCACTCCTGAGGCAATCTATGCCAAGGACACAGAGGCCCTCTGGAACAGTCAGAATTGGATGTTTCCTGCACTCCTTCCCAGTCAAGCTTACCTCAGCTTCACACGGAGTCAACTGCTGCAACCCCTCTGTCACCCCAGCAATAGAAACAGGTTCTGCCCCCACATGTCCCAATGGTATTAAAGTACATTGTGCACCTGTGTCAACCAAAGCTTGTATTTTTGTGATTCTGTGTACCAGGCCATCTGATCCACACAGTTCAATAGATCCGATGTCCCCTGGCCTCTACCTGGCTAGAGGCAGGGCCTCTAGTTCTGGCTGTTGTTTCCTCCCTGGACATAGATTCTGGAGATCCCTTCAAGGGGATCAGACATATCATCCTCCCTTCTGTTATACCTAGCAGCTGGGTCACAGGAAACTGGAGCTACATTAATTCTGATGGAACTCCCCGTTAGTAGTTTTCACTTTTAGCTTATGCATCCGTGCTGCCAGGACAGAAGTGGGTTTTCCATCCCATCTTCTCATATCTTCCTCATGCTCACACAGGAAGAACCACAGGTCAGCTCATGGGGTGTACCCCCACTCCCTAGCTGGGGCATGTTAGGCTTCTGATAACAGGGGCTCATGTCTTTACCAGACGACTTAAGGCCCTCTTTAAGCTCCTTGCTGAGTTTCTGATGGGTGTCTCCAATCCTGTCTTCCAATTTCTGCATACACACTGTCAAGTCTGTTTCCGTAGCCAAGATTTGGGCTCATGTCAGGGCGTGGACAGTGTCTTCATATGTCCAGAGCCTTCTTGTCATAGCACCCACTGTCTCGTTTCCCTCATTCCACTGCAGCGCCGCTTCAGTACGGGCATATGCTTGGGTCCCAAGTGGTGGGAGTTTGAGCCATATCACTATAGTACATTTTACCAGGTCTGGTCTCTTAGTAGTTTGGTTGTCATTTCAGAAATGGATCTCTATCATGGCTAGCTCCCGTAAGCATTGGATTCCTTCCTCCGTGGTCTTCCAAGGGCCTTGCTGTAGCTGAAGATCTTCTGGGCAAAGGTATCTCTCCTTCACACTTGTGTCCAGAGGCTGAGGGGCTCCGGCCTCCTCATGATCCCTGGTCAATACCCACATTGTGCGACAGAGATCCCAAGTGCTTCGCTTCAGTACTGTCCAAAATTGTACCATCACCTGCAGTGTCCCAGACTCAGATCAACCAGCTCAGTACAGACTTGTCAGGTCATTGAGTAAGGTTTTTTCTCAGATTGCAGAGACTTCCTAAGGACAAAGACTCAGTGATTATTTCTGGTTCTGATTCTTCTGCTGGCTGTGAGGGTCCTGCCTCCCCATCATCACCCACCAGGCAAATGGATTTGGTCATATATTTCCTCCTCTGAACAGGGGCAACTGCTAATGGCTTAGGTTGCCCTTCTGGTTTTACTGCAGCCTGAGTGACCGGGGTGTCTGCTGATTTGTTCTCCTGCCCCTCTGGCTGTAGCTGCTGCTGTATGGTATCAAGCAGCATGCGATAAGCATTAGCCAGGGCCCAGCACAGTGCAGTGAGCTGCCTCACTTTGGAGCTGTCATTGCAATTTTCTTTCAGATATTTTCCTACCTCATCTGGGTTCTGAATTTGTTCAGGGGGGAAAATTCCAAACTATCAGGGCAGAGTATTCCTCCAGGGCTTTGTAGCAGGCACAGGGCCTGCAAGGGCCCCGTGGCGAGCAGAAGTCTAAAGATAGGAAATGCCAAGTCATGGTGAATAAGCTAGAAGCCTCTCTTTCACCTTTGGACCCCTGCTTATCTCTCTGTAACCCTATAGGTCACTCTCCTTTAACCCCTGCTATTGGACAATTTCTGATCCCCCTGTATCCTATATAATGGGCTGTTTTAGCCTATTTCCGGTAGAAGAGCTGTCACTGGAACCCTTCTCAGATGACCCAATAAAGACATCGCTGTGGAACTCTAAACAGCCTTCTCCTCTCTCACCCTGCGTCTGCCTGCCTGTGGCACCTAGCAAGCTAAGAGCTGAAATCACAATGAGCTGAT
>NW_005054932.1:22705-25015 GCF_000277835.1 Geospiza fortis
TAACCCCTTGCCATTGGTCCAAATCTCAATCCTCCTAAATCCTATAAAAGGGGCACATTTTAGCCCACTTGTTAGAACAAGTGCTGAACGGACTCTTCACATCAATAAAGACATCTCTGCGGAACCTCCGTCGCCTCTTCTCCTCTCTCTTGTCCGCTGTGCCTCTCGCCCTGGGCTAACCCTGCCAAGCAGGCAAGCTGAAATCCTGAGCTGAATATCACTAGAGCTGACAATCACCTATGATTGCTGGCAATAGCCCTGAGGCCACGCCGAGCTACGCCGGGTCCTCGGGGGTTCTGTTCTCAAGGGGAACAGGGCTCCTGAGGTTAGCTAAGGCAACACAGAGGCATTATTAATACATTAGGGCTTGACCTATATCCTCCCACATCCCACTCTAGCAGGACTTTCCCCTGCCACAGGAAATTTTATCTGTTCTGCCTATCATCTGGTGCAATACCTCAGGGTATCTTCCCCCTCACATGAATTTGCTAATTGGTGAAATAACTCAATCAGGACATCTTGTCTGGTAGTGAGTTATTTCAGTGCCATGGAGGTGACATTCCCAGCTGACAATAAACATCTTGCTTTGAAAGTGAGATAGTAGGAAGATAAGCTTGAATTTCTGACTGCCAGACACTTCACTTTACAAACTATAAAAGCTACACAAAACTTTCACAAAGCAGAAGTCTTCTGCAAATTCCCTGAAATGTGTGGGGTCTTTTCCCCAAAGTTTGGACACTGTTTTGTGATTACTCTCTCAAGTGTTCAATGAAGGACTCTGTGTACACCATCATCAAATCAGTGGTTACATTGACTTCTAATCCATACTATTTATTTGCTAGCTATAATATAGGTACCTTTATGTCATACACTGTTTTATGTAATCTACTAATAGTTCTTTGTTTTATCCTGTGTAGTAACTCTGTTAAAGTCTTTTGTCTGTTACCTTCTGTCTATTCAATAAATAACTCATTTTATAATAGACCTCATCAGCCACTCTTAAGAACTTGCAAGCCAGCATGGTTTAGGTGCAGGTCACCTGAATTTAAGCTGCTGCCAAAATTCTGAACCTAAGGTAGGGCTTGTCTAAAGCTCTCACTCGATCCATAACACCCATGCCACTCAGGATTTTCCACCACTGGGGCAGATGTTGCAGTAATGAAACAGATGGGACTCAGTTTCTTCATGCAGAAAGCCTATTTGTTATTCACAAAGCTCATATTGATAGGAAAATATCAGAAGGCACTATGTTAAACCTAATTGGCTAACAATACACTGACACTCAGTTTAGTGGTCGGTAAATGGCCAGGGTGTACGTCTGTCAAATCTCTCTGGTTTTGGTTAGTTTACATATTTTGTTCACTGATTCCCATGGGACAGATTTCTTGTTTATTACAGATGAAAACAGGTTTTTTACCAGAATAGCTTGTTGTGCTAATTGCTTTCATTCTTATGATTTTCCACATGGGAAGTTAGCTAGCTGCACTTAGAAGAAGTAACAGGCCAGCTGGTAATTTAGCAGAGCAAGTCCTGATTTTATAAGGCCTTTCTTTTATAATATCTCTACTTGTATGCAACAGGGCAGATCTCTGGACAACCTCTCTGGAAATCTCAGCCCTGATTCTAAACATGTTGTAGGCTGTATGAAGGAGAATTAACAGAATTAACAACAAAAATATGACATGTTTAACATCCAAAGGGAAATTAACATTCTCACAAGGTGATGTGCCAGACCAAAAGGGGAAGAAGGAGGTAAAAGCCTGGGAAAAATAATCCCCTACTTTTCCCCCAGCAGGCTGGGTGGTATTATTAATAAACCCCCAGAAGAGGCAGCTGGACCAGGACAGGAAAACAGCAGAGAATACACATGCCAAATAACTCTCATTGCCTCTGATGTTATCTTTCCATAAATTATTTTCACAGAGTATATCAACACAGCAATCTTGATTTGTGTCCCTTATGTAAAAAATATATATGTCTCAGGAAGAATTGCCAATATATATATGGATAGGTATACTATTGGAATAAAATCCCAATATTACCAGGTGGAACGTACCTGGGCTTGTCTGGCCCTCGCTGCTTGACCAAAGGCGGCAGCTGTGGTGTTTCACCTCAGAGATACCTTTGGTTGATTGTATGTTGCAGATAGGCTCTTGGAACAAGTCCAGGCAACAGGAACTCAGGCTTGACCTGTGATGGAGAAGCTTTAGGCGAGACAAAGAGGAAAAGGAGACGGATCTGGCTAGGGGGTCATAATCCAGAGTTTATTCCTGGGCACGCAGGCCTCTGAATGTTGCGACAGCTCCAACC
>NW_005054932.1:25107-38432 GCF_000277835.1 Geospiza fortis
CCCAATTGTCCCCAGGGCTGAGAGGCATCTTTTGAACTTCACCTATCAGACGACGGCCTTGCTGACCTTCTGAGATTGATGGACAGCTCTCAGCAGGAGGCAGGGAGAGGGGAAGGGGGAAGGTATTACTACACCTGGGAGGAAGTGGGAAAGCTAAGACAGGACATTGCTTCACACTGTAACAGTATACATGCCTAGGTGACAGAAAGCCATGATTAAAGCAGGCAGCATAGTGACTAGTGAGTTTTGTACCCAATACAAGGTCTTCCGGACTGTCACGGAACGAGTGGGAGCTTCAGGCAAACCCTGCCTTTAGCCTCAGAGTTTTGGGAACACCTTAAATTTCAGAAATCGCTCTGACCTGCAAGTTCTAAGGATGGCAGATAAGGTCTATTTATAAAATGAGTTAGTTATTGAAAAGATAGGAGATAACAGACAAAATGTCTTAATCGGAGTTACTACACAGTTTAAAACAAAAATAACTACTAGTAGATTACATAAAACAGTGCACGATATCAAGGTACCTATAATAAAGCTAGCAAAAGAAATCATATAGATTAGGAGTCAAATGTAACTTACCACTGAAATGACAGTAATGTACACTGCATCCTTTCACTCAACCTCAGAGGAGTAACTGTAAAGCAGGTGTCCCTGCTTTGGGGAGAAACCCCACACATTTCCAGGGAATGTGCAGAAGATTTCCACTTTGTGAAAGTTTGGAGTGGCTTTTATAGTTTGTAAAGTGAGGTGTCTGTCAGCCAGAAATCCAGCTTATGTTTCCAGGTCTCACTTCAACAGTAAGATGTTTACTGTCATTTAAGAGTGTTACTCCCATGGCACCAAAATACCTCCCTACAAGACAGCTTGTCCTGTTTATTTCACCAGTTAACAAGCAACAGATAAGCTCTTGTAAGGGGTGAGATGACCTGCTACATGGACAAAAATATAGTATTTCCACTTTCTCTCTTGTCTCCCTTCAGTTGGGCATGAAATTTATCTTGGTTTGAGACAATTTAAAGGAGAACACTGGAATGAGTTGTGTCCCTTTATAGGTTCAACCAATCCCTTTCCACCAATAAGGAAAGAATACAAGTAGATATAAGTGAAGAAAATAACAGTTTTCTAACAAGCAGAACAGTAACAGGCAAAAAATAACAGTAAATAACTTCTAGATATAAAATTGCTAAATCTCACTGTAGTGGGTTGACCCTGGCTGGACATCAGGCACCCACCAAAGCCACTCCCCTCCACAGATGGACAGGGGAGAGAAAATGCAATGAAGGGTTCATGGGTTGAGATAAGGACCGGGAGAGATCCCTCATCAAATACTGTCATGGGCAATATAGGCTCTAATTAGAGCTATGAATTAAATTTATTTCTAACAAAATCAGATCAAGATAATGAGAAGTAAAATAATCCCTTAAAGAACACCTTTTCCCCCCTCAACCCCTCCCTCCTTCCCACCAACAGTGCAGGGAGACAGGGGCATGGAGGTTTTAGTCAGTTTATCACCCGAGGTTTCTCTCACTGCTCAGGGGGAGGAGTCATTCCCCTGCTGCATTGTGGGGTCCCTCCCACAGGAGAGTTCTCCATGAACTTCTCCGTGGTTCCCTTTCGCAAGCAGCAGTCCTCCCAAAACTGCTGGAACATGAGTCCATCCCACAGACAGCAGTACCCCTCAAACTGCTGCAGCGTGGGTCACTCTTACATGGGGTGCAGTCCTCCAAGGACAGGCTGCTCCAGCCTGGGAGCAGGGGCCCCCTCTCTCCACGGGTCTCCCACAGGATCACAGCCTCCCCCCGGGTATCCACCTGCTCCAGCGTGGGTTTCTCCATGGGCTGCAAGTGGATCTCTGTATCCCTTTTGGACCTCCATGGGTTGCAGGGGGACAGCCTGCTTCAGTCCTCACCACAGGCTGCAGAGGAATCTCAGCTCTGGTGCCTGCAGCACCTCCTCCTCCTCCTTTACTGACCTTGGTGTCTGCATGTTGACTCTCATGTATTCTCACTCCGCTCTTCTCTGGCTGGAAAATTACAACTGCAACATCACTTTTGTTTTGATTTCTTCTTAAATGTTATCACAGAGGTGTTACCACCATATCTAATTGGCCCAGCCTTGGTCAGCAACATGTCCATCTTCAGAGCCATCAGGGATTGGCTCTGTCAGACATGGTGGGAGCTTCTAGTAGCTTCTCACAGAAGCCACCTCTGTGGCTCCCCCACTACCAAAAACCTGGCTGTACAAAACCAACACAAAGCACCTTAGCTTAACTTCAGGAGGATCTTTTCTTTGATCTTCCCAGGCACAAAAGTCAGACTCACAGGTCAGGAGTTCTCAGAGTCCTCCTTTCTATGCTTTTGAAAGACAGACAGTTTCCTTTTTTCCAGTCTCCTGGGCCTGCGCCTGATTGTCGTGACTTTTCAAATATCACAGACAGTGACTTGGCAATAACATCAGCCAATTCTCTCAGGACTCTGAGATGCATTTCATCTAGTCACATAGACTAAAGTACCTTTGGGTTCCTCAGGTGGTCATGAGCCCGATATTAGAGTGCGAAGGATTTTTTTCCCTCAGGCCCCATTCTGCTGCCCACCCCCTTGAGAGTTATACAAAAGGATAGGTGTTATGGGTTTACAGGAAGCAGGTGTTCAGATTCTAAATTGACACCAGGCTTGGCCACTGAGGGTGGATGCGCCTCTGAGAACACAGGGGTTAGAAGCAGAGCACTCCCTTGGGCTCTCTCTTTGATTTCCGGCCAGCAAAGAGGCAAGGCCTCCCCTGCCCGGCTTCGAGCTGGGTGGGCGGGGGAGGGGAAAACCTGCGCCCGGCAGAGGTAGGCCTGACCCCTCAGGATGGAAGGGTGGTCTTCATACATGATGCATAAATTCCATTCAAACACAGGATTCTGTCTGGTCAGTGTCAACTTTTTCACCTAATCCCCACAGCGCCAAAGAGGCTGAACGGAGCCCATTTCTTCTTGTTAGGAAAGCAATAAATTCTTTTCTCTGAAAGATTTAGGTGTCCTGTGGTTGTTTATCTGATAAGAGTGTCTCCTTCCTTTCTTAGAGAGAAAAAAAGAAAAACAAACTACACTAACACAGTTCTTATTGTGACTAAAAAATTACCTTCTAATTACAAGACTGCATTCACTATTAAAATGTTAATACAGCACTACTAATCAATACATCAAAATCCATTTGGTAAATATCTGCGTAGAGCCATATAATATGCATTTCTCACACTGGGAAAGAAGACGGAAACTGCAGACCGTCGAGCTTCCTAATCTTGAGCTGATCACTTTTAATAAAGGCATTAAAAGGAGAAAAGTCTCCTGCCCTGTTTATTTCAAACACATGACCTCACAGGAAAAGTGTTTCCTGATGTTCACATCGAACCTTCTGTGTTTCAGTTTGAGATGATTGCCTCTTATCCTGTCATTGGACACAACTGAAGAGAGCTTGACTCTGTCTTTACATTGTCCCTTCAGATATTTATATACATTAAGATGACTCCTGAGCCTTCTCTTCTCTAGACTAAATAGTTCCAGATATCTCAGCCTTTCCTCACAAGGAGAGATGCTCTAGTGCCTTAATTATCTTTGTGGTCCTTTGTTGGTCTCTCTCCAGTATGTCCATGTCTCTCTTGCACATAACTGGACACAGGACTACAGGTGTGGCCTCACCAGTGCCGAGTACAGGGGAAGGCTCACATACCCTGTGATCTGCCTGATTATGGACATTCAGAGCACTCCCACAAACACAGACAACAATCTGGCTGAGCAGGATGGAGGTCTGCAAGTGACAATATACACATACACATTTATTATGTTCAAAGTAGATCCCTCCAGTCTCTAGGCTCAGGCACTCAGACTGCCCAGTAGCTGGTCCTGGATCTCAGTCTCCCCTTCTGTTGGCACCTGGCTGTACAAGCCCCCGAGGCCCCGGCCTCACTTCACACACAGCTGGCCAGGACCTCTAGTCCCATAGCTGACCCCATATCCATGCCCCATGCTCTTGCCCTCAGAAGACACACAGGTGCACTCACATCCAGAGCTGGTCCTAAAAGACCCACTTAGCCCCTTGCTCCCAGGCTATTTCTCTTATTCATTGGCTAGTCTGGCTTGATCTTTATTAGTAATCATGGTCACTCACACACACATACTTGCTTCAGTTGCCAGCACCAGTGACATGTGGGCCCTCTGATCTGTGGTCTGACTCCAGTTGGTGGCACTCAGACCTGCATATGCACATAGAATAGAGAGCCCACAGCCAGAAAAAGGTTAAAAAGAAATTTACTAAGAAGATAAAACAGACTGTGCTGATCAGGTGCAGGGCATGGCCAGATAAGTGTACTGACCAGTCAACTATTTATATATGACTGGCATTTTTTATCCCCTTATCCCTCTACTTTCCCCATTGTTCCTCCCCAAATTACCTAAACCCTTCCCTTTTCCTACCTTTGTTTCTTTTCCTAAACATCCCATAGGTCCTGCTTGATCCCAAACTGCTTTTCCCCTGCATTCCATACTGTGTTCCACACTCCTAGGCAGTGACCCCCTTAGTTGGAAAGGTGATCCAGAGAGCTGCCTCTGATGACACATGATGATGGGTTTCAAAGCTGGACTGTAGGTTGATGGCTTTACTGAGCCAGCACTGGGAGGGGCCTGGACAAGGTATTTGTTCCTCTGTCTTGAGAGATAATAACTGTTTAGCCTAAATAAGTACATTTTAAGTAGAATGAGTTACATAGAGTTATAATACTGTGTGGTTGACTATGCTGTTTGTTTAGGTTTTCTTGCTTTGCATGAGGAGGTAGATTTGCGAAAGCCTTTGGCTGCAAGCTGGGAACTTACACATAGAGTTAATGGAGTTCATTTTCTTAGTAATTTTCCTAGTAGCTGTACAGTAATGTGTTTTGTCTTTAGTATAAGAAGAATATTGATAACACACTGATGATTTGGCTGTTGCTAAGTAATTTTTATCCTAAGTCTAAGATATTTTTAGTTTTCCATGCTCTACTGGTAAGCAGGCTCACCAGAAGCACAGAGACATGTCATTGGTCTTTTCCTGTGCCCCCAGACTCTGAACCAATAAGCTGCCTGCATCCTAGGAGAGCTCCCACTGGCTGTGAGCTTCTGTCAGTCAGCCTGGAGGCTGGTTCATGGAGCTGACCTGGGCTGCTTATTATAACTTGATTAATACTAATGCAACAAAAAATCTTCAGCAGAAGCTGCAATTCCCCAAGATAAGAGCAGTTAATGGCCTGCCTGCATGGACAGAGAAAGAACCCAATAAGGTGTCAGCATTACCATTGGACCAAGAAGCACGTGCAAGGTATACGAACAGCTCATGAGGTACATAAGTCATAAGGATATAACTGCCCAGGGATGCCTTTGTTCTGGGTCTGTCTCCAAAGGCACCCAACTGAAGCTGACCTGCTACTCTACAAAATTATTTTTTAAATAAATCCAACACCTGAGATTCTGCTGTGGGAAACCTAGAGTCGAGTCTGAAGAAGGAGGAAGCATGCCTGTCTTGGTTTGAAAGACAGGTGCCTGCCAAAGGAGGTGGGAACCTCCCTTGGAATGGAAAATATGACCCCCTACCCTTCAAATTATTATAACTTTGAAATTAAGGGGCTTTCAGGCAAAGGTATAGGAAAAGGAATAACAGTTCTTTACTAGAATATATATATAAACAAGGCAAACAAACAACAGCAGCAGCAGCAAACAACAAAAAAACCCAGAAACCCAATAACAGCCTTCTTTCAGCCGTCAAGCCTTTTCCCCTTCAGTGTAGTTATGGCCACAGCAGGCAGGGGTGCTGTTGGTTCCTGGCTGGGCTGGGCAGGGTGGGTGTGATGATTCCCCCGTGGCTGCAGGGGGCGCTGTGGCATGAGCGCAGCTGCCTCTTCACGTGGTAATGGCGGCTCAGCCAGCAGGACAGAGAGAAAAGGTGTTTCCTTTGCAAATTCATGGGAAGCAGTTCATCCCAGTGCCCCTCCGGGTCGTGAAATCGACTGTAACAGGAAACTCTGAGGAGCAGGCTGGAACAGCAGAAGCGAGCACACCCGGAGTAGCAAAGAAAGTGTAGCAAAATCTCCGAAGCCATGCCAGGAGCTGCCGGAGGTCTGGGCAGACACGAGGTGTCAGGTTAAAGTGTAGCAAAAAGCCCCAAGCAGTGGCAGAAAACAGCGGGCCTGGGCAGCAGCTGCCAGGGTCCTGTAAACAGCTGGGAGATGCTCCCCCTGGAGGGGGCTCGAGGGTTGGGGCTCGGGGTCTCAGGTTTTCCCCTGAGGCACCCAAGCAGATGGTGAGGGTCCTTTCCAGTGAGATGGGGCGTTTAAAAGGTCCCAGTTCAACGGCCGCTCTTACGAGCAACAGCTCACCCATGATAAGGAGAAGCAGTACAGGGCAGAACTCCGTAGTGGCATCGAATTCTCCCTGCAGCAGCAGCCCAGCACCAAGGCCACAACCGTCTCCCCTCTGATCCCAAGAATGAGAGAGCGAGCAAGGGCTGAGCCCAGCCCCTCATCCCCCACCCAAAATCCTGCGGTATCTTCATTTCCCAAGAGAAACCCCCACCATCCTGGCCCTATCTTTTGTCTCTCTTAAGTATCCATCATTCAGGTCTCTTAGGCAACAAGTGGGAGAAAAATTCCCAAAGAGAAAGAAAAAAAAAGTTAAAAAATCCTAGCCTCTGACAATGTCTGAGCATGAGTGTGTGTGAGTGAGGAGTAGAAAGGGGCGCTCATCTGTTCATTGCAGCTGCCTGCTGCGAAGGGACTCTGGTCCTGGCAGTTAAAGTTTTGGGTGGTGTGTGTGCATCTGCTTAAATGGTGTGAGAATGCTCAGGCAATGGCTTCTTTAACACTCTGGAGTCCTTGATTTCTTTTCCTGCTGGCCATAGTGCCCCTGTGCTCCTCTGAGTTTCTGGAGATGGGCCTGTAATGGGCGGATGGCCACCTGGGAGGAGCCTGGGAGAGTGTTATTTGGGCTCCTTCTCCTGCCATTGTCTCTCTGAGTTCCTCTGTAGGTGTGCAGTTGAGTTTTAATCACAAAACCGAATAGTGGTATAATTATTAGTTATGTTGGGGTTTCTGCATGTACGAATTGGTTGTGTGTTGTATTCACAGGAGGAAGTTAAATAAATTAATTTGTCTAGCACTGAGTGTTCCTGCAAAACTCTGAATGTATAATCATGGAATTACCCAGTCATTAAGGTTGGAAAGTGTGAGAAACGATTACTCACTTTAAAAATTCAAAAGGTTTATTAAACCTTAACAAAAATACAACAGAAGGACTACATAATGAAAAACAGGCCTGGAAGCTGCCCTTGTAGCTGTCTACCACATGGCTGGCTCGTCTTCAAGATGGATGCTCAGTCTTTTATACCCCTGGGGGTTGCATCAGCCAACCCTGGCCCCTCCCAAAGTCTGTCAGTCAACTCTTCTTTGCCGTTTATTGGTGGAGACTGCTTTCTTGTAACTTGATTGGAGGTCAGGTGTTGTCATGGTGCGCCCCCTTAGCAACAAACTTTTCCATTCCGAACTGCCCCATGCAAGGGGCACATGTACACGCCTTCTTTCTACCTGTCCTAGGCAACCCAGGCTGTCTGATGGCAACAATACGGGCGGGGGGGAAGGGAACTATGGGGAGAACAGAGGACATCTAAACTACAATAACATAAATATACATCAATAAAACTTCTCTTAATATTCACACAATATTCATCCCCTAATTGAGAGAGCAAATCATCTCTTTATCCATCTATTACAGAAAAGACCATCAAGATCATCAAGTCCAACCTTTGAATGAATACCACCACGCCCAAAAAATATCATGAAGTGCCACGTCTACTTGTTTTTTTTAACAGTCCCAGGGATGGTGACTCTACCACTTCTCTGGGCAGCCCGTTCCAATGCTTAACCACTCTTTCTGTGAAGAATTTTCTCCTAATATCCAACCTGAACTGTAGCAGTGGGGAACAAAGAGACATGGACTCCCTTATGCATCCCAAGGAGATCTCTTTATTGTAGAAAACACCTTTCTTTTATACTTTTAGTTTCCACTGGACATAATCAAAACAGAAGAAGGGCACCCATTGGCTGCTCAGCTGCAGTGCTGCTGTCCATGTGTCCTATCACCCAATCAGCTTCCCATTCACGTGCTATCCACACATTCCTCCTCATAACTGCCTCTCATCCCCCAACCGACTTCCAACCTGCAGCTGTGCCTTTCCAACAGGGCCTTCTGGTGAACATAAGCCTTAACAACTTTAGGAATTATAACCCCATATCCCACACTGAACCTCCCCTCACACAACTTGAGGCCATTTTCCCTTGTCCTATTGCTGGTTATCTGGGAGAAGAGACTGACATCCATCTGGCTACAGCCTCCTTTCAGGCATTTGTAGAGGGCAATAAGGTCTCCTCTGAGACTCCTTTTCTCCAGGTTAAACCACAGCTCCTTTGGCTGCTCCTCATAGGACATGTTCCAGACCTTCCACCAGCTTTGTTCCCCTTCTCCAGACATGCTCTAACACCTCAGTGTCCTTGCTGTAGTGAAGAGTCCAGAGCTGGGCACAGTACCCAAGGTGTGGCCTTACCAGTGCTGAATAGAGGGTTATGACCTCTTCCCTAGCCCTGCTGGCCACACTATTTCTCATAGAAACCAGGATGCCATTGGCCTTCTTGGCCATCTGGGTACACTGCTGGATCATGTTGTTATAAGTAATCAATGAAAAAGCTGAATCAATAATAATAGTGAAAGATTTTATTTTCGCAACCGAAAATATAGTCTTCGATAGCCACAGTCAAAGAGACAGCATCGAGACCGGGATTGGCGCTGGGTGAACCTCGATCTGACCTCTATCGCATTGGACCTCTTCCGTTCATGAATGCCATCTCCGGCGGGGCTGGTTTTATACAGTTTTTTCTGCCTGAGGCAGAGGTGCCCCTATTCCTTTTGTTACTCCACACGCATATGCATGAAGTTTCTCTGTACAGGGCTGGACATTGCTGTTTCTGGGAGATGGCGGGTGTTGATCATGTTATGGGAAATCTGGTATTCAGATGTATGTTCCTGACAACTCTGGTTATCTTGATTGAAGATACTTATCAAGCGTTGATCACTCTTGGGTGTTCTTGGATGGTCCCAGGAAAAGCCCATTTCCGTACTGGCAACGTCTTTTTGATTGCTAATGAGGTTTTCTTTCCTTGTTGCCATTGGGAGTTTCACAACTTCTATGTGGCAATCTGTCTCCAGACTGTCCGTGGTCTTAGGCTTTTCAGATTTTTGTTACATGTACAATTTTATTTTACAACTTTATTTTATACATATTTCATATAAGCATGAATTATCTTGCATCACATGTTACAATGTTCAGCTGGTGTTGACCAGCACTCTCAGGTCCTTTTCTGCTGGGCCACTTGTCGTAGACATCCTTTTCACTAAAATCCTTTCTTTAGGATTTTTTCCTTCTGGGAAGCTGAGGCCCCAGAAACAAGATGTAAACAATAGATTGTCTGCTGCTGTGGAATGCAACAGGTGGGTCTGTGATTGGTCTCCTGGGGAAGTTTTGGTTCAGTGACCATAGATGTATATATCATAACTTAATAAATCAAGCCTTCTGATAATGGAGCCCATCTCGTCTCTTCCTTCACCCCGAAAACCTTGTGGCCAACCGGCGACAGCCACTTTCCAGACACTCTGCCCCCAGCCTGTAGCACTTCAGGGGGTTGTTGTGACCCAAGTGCAGGACATGGCACTTCGCCTTATTGAACCTCATACCAGTGGCCTCAGCCCATCAATCCAGCCTGTCCATATCCCTTCGCAAAGCCTTCCTGCCCTCTAGCACATTGACATTCCCACACAACTTGGTGTTGTCTGTGAACTTACTGAGGGTGCATTTGATTCCATCATCCAGATCATCAATAAAGATATTAAACAGGACTGGCCCCAATACTGAGCCCTGGGGGACCCCACTTGTGACTGGCTGCCAATTGGATGTCACTCCATTCACCACCACACTTCTGGGCCTGGCCATCCAGTCCATTTTTTACCCAGCAAAGAGTGCACCTTTCCAAGCCACAGGCTGCCCACCTCTCCACGAGAGCTGTGGGAGACAGTATCAAAGGCTTTACTGAAGTCCAGGTAATATGATAACATTATCATTCTGCACAGAAAGAACAAATATGTTTCAAATACAAATCTGTTCTCTGAAGATTTGACTAGGAAATTGCAAAAAACACCAGTCACTTGTTTTAAAATTTTAAAAGTTTAATAGCAATAAAATGGCTATAAAGATAGTAGTACAAATTAGAGAAATAAGAATTTGGACAATCAGACTTAGGACAATAAAGGACAATAAAAAAGCAAAGAATTACAAACGTTCAGATGCTTTCCTCAAAAAAGCATGTCCACTAACAAAGGATGAACCCTTAAAAGCAATAGCCTCTTGCATATTCATATATCTCATACATGATGCAAACATTCCTTTCAAACTAGGGATTTTTCTGTTTATTGTCAACTTCTTACCTCATCTTGTAAATCAATCATCCTGGTCCCTCAAAGTCTGGCTCTTCTCTATAAGGAGGCAATAATTCTTGTCTTAGATTTTTGGTGTCTTGGTGCTTTTAGCTCTCCTTGAGCTAGTTAGAAAAAGTATCTTACATCACATAGTTTCTGTAGCCTAAAACTATATTCACCAGACTACTTAAAATGATTAGTACATCACTACAGAAAAGGATTAATACAACATAACTTTCCAACATAACACATATAGTATTAATTTTAATATTTGAGAAAAGCCAATCATATAATATGCGTTTTTCACAGAAATCAAATGCTGTTTTAGACAATTACACTGATAGCTGAGTTGTAAAAGTATTACAAGACTAGAGCAGATCTGTTGTTCTTTCTGTGCCCTTCCATGGACTTTGGATAGATGCATCATCATTAGAGCCTCATTTTCCTATCTGTAAAATGCGGATCACCTTTCACTTGCTGTTTATTTGGATTTTAAGACCTTTGTGTCAGTGTTATGAGGTCTGTACAGAGCCCCTGTGTAAGGGCTGTGATTTCAAGTTTAGATCCTAGTCTGATCCTCCCATGGTAAGTGCAGCTCAACATAGCTACAGACATACAGAAGTTGGGTTTATACAAAAAAAGGTCAGTAACTAAATTCAGCATGACCTACTTAAATCAAGCATACTGGGTTGCTAGATGCTAATGAAATTCAGTGTAAGGATCTATGAAGCAATAAGGAAAGGAAATTACAGCAACCTGAGGAGGGGGTCACCTTCAGTTATATATTATAAAGCGAGTATGTTAATGGAGAATGATTTGGATATTAATGTAATTGAAATGCTAAATAAGCATTCTGCATATTTTAAATCGGTGCATCAGAAGATTATGTCTACTGTTGTGGTTTGACACTGGCCAAATGCCAGGTACCCACTAAAGTCTCATGAGTTGAGGTAAGGACTGGGAGAAAATACTCTAAGGGCAAAACAGGTTCAAATTTAAAGGTATAAAGTAAATATATTATTAACAGAGTCAGAGGAGGATAATGAGAAGTAAAATAAGCCTTTAAAACACTTTTTCTTCCCCCAGTCCCTCCCTCTTTCCCAGTGGCTGCTCAGGGGGACAGGGCATGGGGGTTTTGGTCAGTTTATCACTCGAAATCTTTTCCTGTTCTCTCAGGGAAAGGAGTCTTTTTTTCTTGCTATACTGTGGGGTCTCTCCCATGGGCAAAGAGTCATCCCAAAACTGTTGTGGCATGGGTCACTCGTTCACAGGGTGCAGTCTTTTAAGGATAGGCTGCTCTCGTTTGGAAGCAAGGTCCCTCTCTATCTCTGGAAGCAGGGGCCCTCTCTACTGGGATCTTCCACTAGACCACAGCTTTCTCTGGTATCCACCCACTCCAGTGTGAGCACTTTTCCCACGGGCTGTGAGTGGATCTCTGCATCTCCCGTGGACTTAATGCATTACAGGGGGACAGTTTGTTTCACCATAGTCCTCACCATGGCTTGCAGAGGAATCTTGGCTCCAACACTTGAAGCACCTCCTCCCCTTCCTTTTTCTTCACTGACCTTGCTGCTGCCATGTTGTTTCCCCTCACACGTCCTCACTTCTTCCTCTTCTCTGACTAGAAGAAAAATTGTTGCTCGTGGGTACCATTGCCAACAAGTTCCACTAATTCCTACAGGATCTCACAGCTTTGTTTCTTTTATCTCTCAGTATCTAGCTTTATTTACCAGCAGACCCACAGTTTGTTTGTAAAGACAAGTCCCTCATTCCTTTCAATCCCTCCTCTTTTATTTTCTCAATAATTGTCTTTACAAACGTTATTATCATTGACTTAATTTTCTGTTCCTGGGTCTTTTTTGGTTTTGCAATTATTTGCAGTGACATAATTTTCTGTCCCTTTGTAGCCATTTCCAGATCTGTAGGCATGGCTACTACCTGCATCCCCTTGATCACATGTTGAACAAGTTGCACTAAGCAAGGGATCATGCATGGTAAAAAAATGAGAGTTGCTACAGCACATAAGAGGAAAAAAAGCATCCATTTAACCCATAGTCCACCAGGTAACCATAAAAACATGTCCCATTCCCATCCTTTCTACATTTGGACTGATACATGAGCTAACTTTCTTATTCCCTGTTGCAGTTGGGACAGACACAACACGACACGACACTCTGAGGTTCATGCGGCAATAACAATACTTTATTGTTCACCACTTCTGATCCTGTAGAAAGGGTTCAGTCTTCCTCTGAAGATCCATTGGAAAAGACAGCCATTCTTCTGGGAATCCAGTGGAAAGACTGATTGCTCTGTCCCAAAACCCAGACTATATCCAGGTCGGGATGCTTAGCTCCTCCCCCCTGGGTGGAGCAGCTCACAATGGGCTGTTATCATTCTTATGAGTCATGTGGTGGGTCCTTGATTGCCCGTTAAACAAAAATGGTTCCTGGAGGGAGTTATGTCTGAGTCATGCCGCAAGACATTGATGGGCCCATTAACAGGAGATAAGGAAAAACAATGCCCCTCCTGGTTTCAACAGCTCTTGAGGATGGGAATAGAATACATCTTTATATTGTAACCTAGGACACCCATCCTTTTCATGTTTGGACTGGTACATGAGCTAACTTTCTTATTCTCTTTGTTATTTGTTTCACCACTTTTCCATTGTCATCTATTTGCAAACAACAGTTAGAGTAATTTACTATTCCACACACTCCCCCTTCTTCTGTTAACAGATAATCTAATACCATCAAATGTGGAAATATTGCAATTCTCATCTGAGTGGATTGGTCAGCAA
>NW_005054933.1:0-15371 GCF_000277835.1 Geospiza fortis
GAGTACCAGTTTATGAGGACCTAAAAAAAATAAAAGGAACTTGATTAGGGATCCCAAAAATGAGGAGATGAGGAGTGGCCCCCAGAAAGCATAGTGGAAACCTATGGGCCAGCACCCTGGGAACAAGATGGGAGTTGGGGTTATTGGACCCCAATTTATATGCTGAATCATATTATAAGACTCCAAGCAGTTGTAGAGATAATAACCAACAGAACTGGTCGAGCAATGGAATTAATATCAAGGCAACAAACCCAAACAAGAGCTGCAGTGTATCAGAATAGGTTGGCCTTAGAATACTTATTAGCTGAAGAAGCGGGTGATTGTGGAAAATGTAATACATCAGATTCTTGTTTGAAAATAGATGACAATGGAGATGTCATCCTAGATATAGTCAATGATATCAGAAAAATAGCCCATGTACCAGTCCAAAAATGGGAATCAATACTAAAAACTAGCTGGTGGGATAACGTATTGGGAATAGAATGGCGGAAGAAGCTAGGCTTCTTCCTTGTATGTGCTACAGCTGGTTTTCTATTTCTTCCTTGCTTGATCCCCTGTTTTATTCCGCTAATCACCAGCATAGTCCAGGGCATGCAAGTGGTAACAATGCCTATAGACCCAAAATTGACTACATCTGGAACTGTACAAAAGATTATGGTGTTAAAGAAACAAAATAATATGGAAGACCCCTTGGAAGAAGCAAAAATTATTTAAGAAAAAATGGAGGATGGAAAACAAGAAATATTGCTCAAGCCAAATGATTTGTAAAAAGGGAAGAGGAGGGATTGTTATAAATGCATATTATATTGTTGACTTTTTGCAAATATTAAGATGAATGCTATATGTGTAATGTTAAAATAACTTTGCTTTTAATTCTGCTATTAACAAAAACTTAGACATAGTAGTAGTGGTAGCTGATATAGTTATGAGTGAACTGCCTGTTTGGTCAGGACAACATTAAGTGAACATGTAATGAGGACCTGGCAATGGCAATTGATATGCCAACTATAAGCATCTGCTGTCTGAAGAAAGTATGGACCAAGGCCCAAACTGGAAGTGATAAAGCAAAGGAGCCAAAAGCACAGCCAAGGAACACACATGCTCTAAAAAGGCAGATCCAAGGAGGGGCCATGTAAAATAATTCCTGGAATATGTAAACTAGTTTATGGAAAAATATGGATATTCATAAGGGTCTATGAATATGCAAGGAGCTGATGTAATGAAAAAGGTATTTAAAGGGTATCCCAGAAGGTGACAGTGTGCTCTTGGCTGTGTATTGTGATGTCATGGTTTGCCTCAGATATCCCGGGTTTCTCCCTGAAGATTCCCTGCCGGGTGTGTCAGTCATCTCTCCTTCCCCCTCCCTTGCCCCCTGACAAGTACTGTCTGGCAATCCTGGCATTCCAGAAGGGCATCGAGTGATTGGCAGATTCAAAGGATGCCCCCTTCCCCTGGGGGGACATTGGGCCATCCAGGTGTCCTTTGTCCCTTAAGATCTCCTACTATGTACATGGTTGGTGGGCTTCCTACTCCTTCCCTCCTCCTCTCCCCAGGGTTAAAAGAACCAGAAACCACGTGGTTAGGGGAGTTCTGTTGGAGCTGTTGCTGGATTCAGACGCCTGTGGGCCAGAATAAAGCTCTGGATCAAAACTGTCCATCAGAACCGACTCCTCCATCCGCAGCCACAGGAGCTCCTGCATGCCTGGACTTGTGTCCAAGCGCCCAGCTGCAGTATCCAGCTAGCCAAAAGTGTCTCTGGGGTAAAACACCACAGCTGCCGCTATTTGGCTCAGCACCAAGGGCAAGACAAGCTCAGACATGTCCCGTCTGGCTATAATGTAATTATTCCAATAGCTGTGTGCCAAGACGCACCCAGACTAATCATTGCTTTACTTTGTCTCCTATTGTCCTTTGTTAAACTTTTTAAATTTTCACAGGAGAGTTAACGTGTTTTTCACAGGCTGAATGCCAAGCACCGGCCCGTTAAACTTCACTTTATCCTTGTCTCCTATTTTCCTTTATTAAACTTTTAAACTTTACCAGGAGAGTGAACTCTGTTTTTCTCAATGTCATTCACTTGCATAGCAAAGGGATTATATCTTATAATTTAAACAGGTATACTGATATATGGTCTCCTCGAGCCAGGTCTTATAAGCTCTTGGGGATTTATATCACACCCAAGATAGCTCAGCTACTTTAGAAGGCATAAAATCAGCAGGATGGCTTCTGTGATAGTGTTTGAAACAGAAAAGTTTTAATACAAGGCAACATAACAAAACTCTTTACAGAGAAAACCCAAGCCAGGTACAAGAGGTTCTTGCTCCTGGTAAAACACCCCACAAAAACCATTAGTTTATTTGTTCTTTTCTTTTTCTAGTAAATTGCTTAGGTGGGACTTTTTGGCTTCTGTCTAATTGGCTATCCTTAAATTTGAAGTGAAGTCCCTCAGGTCCTATGAGGTGTCTTCTTTGCTAATTGAGGAAAGAAACTTCTGGGCTTTTTTTCCTTTTTAAGGAGACAAAGGATAGCTTGGTCACTCCGTCAACAGGGGGCACATTCCTACAGTATACTTTAACAAAACTTACAATCAATTTCACTGCAACTTAACTTCAGTAAAGCATAACAAAAAATATACTTAAAAGAACCTGAAGTTAACATCACTGAGACTAAACAAAAATTAATCTTAGCAAGAATTAACTTATTTAAACTCTATTATTACAAAAAGGTTACTGAAAATTTGTCATATAACAGTTAAACATCAAGGTAAGCAACAACTGTTCTGAAAAACTTACAATAAAATTACTTTGTTAAAACTGTGGAGTAGAAGTAAGTAACTAATAAAGCTGACAGTGGAGTTTTATATGCTAATTATAGTTAGGTCTCAAATAACTACAAATAAAGTTCAAAGTTTGTCTTGAATGTGAGCTAAAGAATATTGAATTTACAACTTATCTAATTACTCTCAGTGAACTATGCAGTTTTGCTATGTTACTAATATGTAAGAAGACACCACCTCTATACAAACATATTTGAATTTTTCTAGTGACAATCCTGTTAAAAATCACAAATCACAAGTTACTAAGATTAGAAGGTAAATTTTAACATTGGCTGGTGCCAGGCAGGGGTGCCACTCCCCCTGCAGCAGCTTTTAAAGATTGCTTGTAGGATAGATTTAAGTTTGGCTTAAATGCAATGGGATATAAGCATTGAAGGTTAAAGCAATAAAAATTTAGTTATATAGTACTAAATAGCTGTACTGAAAGATTTACAATAAAATACATTCTTAAAAAGGCAAGTAACTGGTAACATCCCAATGACTCCCATGCAAAATTTGAATGCATAAAAATTCCCCACTGTGTTAACACATCCCTCCTCCACAAAACCGGGGTGACAGGCAGCACAAAAGGTTTAACTGTGGCTGTCCATCAGGCCCTGTTATTTGCACCAAGTGTTGGCTTTGGCCGCTTTGACTATTCCCATCCACACCGGAGAGTACCTGAGGCACAGTCATTAATGGCCAATCACTGGGCCATTGGCTTTTTGAGATGTCACATCAGCACCAGTATAAATGAGTCCTGTTAAAATTATGTCCCTCTCTTTCAGAGTCACTTTGCATTGGCATGTGGGATGCTGAGATGTGATACCTTGTGTCTAAAAAGTCTGCAGGACCCCTGTGGAACCAAAACTGCCTCCCCTCTGTTCAGCTATTGGGGGTGCAGATAGGGGTGCTGCAGGGACAAGTATGATTTGGGCTATATTGCTCCCTGCTGGGACTACACAGGGCAGCTGGGGGGGGGTCTAAGCCATGATCTTTATTTCCTCAACTGAGTCAGAGTCAATAGCCCCAGGGAGAACAAACAACCCTGTTACTGAAGTGAATGATTTGCCTATAATCAAAGCATGCATACACTGTCCTGGCAGTCCTAAAACTCCTGTGGGAAGCAAATGAACAGATGAATCAAGTAATGTTACTGTGTTATTGTTTGATATGTCCAGGCCTGCGCTCCCTGGTGTGGCTGCAAGTAGGTCAGCGATGGTGGTCCAGCGGGAGGGGGCAGGGCTGGTTGCAAGTTGACAATTGGTCCTGGTCGCTGCATCAGCTGTGGGATTTCTGTCATTGCACAGTGCTGCTCTGCGCTCCAAGATGAGTTTCCCTGTAAAGGCTGGCCAATCTGGTGAAACTTAGAGCGACATAGATTAGCGAAGTGAGGGTCTTTTCGACAGCGAGGGCATATACCAGGGGCTTTGGGGTTTTGCGCTTTTTGCCAGTCTCTTTTAATGTGTCCAGATTCCCCATGGTCAAAACAAACCAGCTAATTTTCAGAGGTAAATTTCAGGGCAGCAAAAGTGTCCGCTATGCCTTGCCCCATGGCTTGATATGTGATTGCAGCAGTATGTTGTAATGTCCCCAAGCGGTTGCATGCTTGTATCATTTGAAGTTAAGTGGGTTCAGTTTCAGGGGGCAAAGATTTCAAAAGGAACCTACAATCTTCATTAGTATTTTCTATGACCAATTTGAGGAGTATAACCTCCCTTGTTTGATCACTATCAATTTGTCTCTCCAGTGTTTGTTTTAATCTGTCTACAAGCTGCATATAGGGCTCTTGCGGACCTTCTTTGATATTTATGAAGGACTGTTGTGGTGTTTTGGCATCAGGAACCTTAAGAAATGCCAAACGAGTTGGCTCTGTGACACCCTCTAGGGCTTCTCTAAGGCAGCTTGGCCATTAGGATTGGTATGCACCCCCTCCCCCGCAAGGTGGTCAATAGTTAAGGCAGCCACGGCTTGGTTTGCATGTCCTGCATATGTTGTAATCAAATTCTCCAGTCCTTTTTTCCATTGCACCATAAATATTGCATATTGCGTCAGTGTGAGCAAAAGATTTGCCAAAAACTTAGCATCATGAGGAGTCATGAGGTAAGAAGTAAAAGTTACTCTTAATAAATTACTAAAGTAAGGGCACCCCAGTCCATATTCCGCTGGGTACCGTGCAGTTCCTTAATTTCTGAGTGACCAGGGGCTCCCATTGTGGATTTCCCCTCCTCGGGCTGAGTCACACGGGGTCCAAAAAGATTTCTGCTGCAGTGTCAAAGTCTCTGTCCTTAAGGGCTTTCTTTTTCATCCGTAACCAATTATTATGTGTATCCAAAGGGAATAAGTCCACATCTTTTTCAGGGCCGGGGTTGAAAGGGTCTAGAGCCCCTTCACTGCTAGAGTCAGTGTCTGCCGCATAAGCAATAAGCGTCTGGCAGCTCTGGGATTGCTGTCGGTGTGGCAGTGGGACTGGAAGTCACGATCAGGCTTTATCCCTGGCGCTCGTTGGGGAGGGTGTGTGCATGGGGGATGGGGAGCAGGAGCTGGGCAGGTTTCAATCCGGTGTGGATGCTGGGGCCGTCTCAGAGGTAGCTTTACAGGCTGCCTCGCTCCCTCCCTCGTTTTATAATCACGTCCATGACTGACGTGCAGGAAGCGTTTGGAGTTCTGGCTCGTGGCCAGGCAGCATAGCTTTATGCTGACCTTGTCCCAGAAGCAGAGAGTAAATATAGAAGAAGGGGTGGTGTCAAGGAGCATGTGTCATACCCATTGTAAAAGTGACTTAAGGTCCTGCTTTAGGATGGGGGAGTCATGCTTGCCCAGAAGGGTGAGCATGGTTTCATAGACGTCTCTCTTGTTGGACATGTTCTGTCCCATAGATTAGGTGATTGTGGGCCCAAATGCGGTACTTCCAACATCATGATCAGTTCCAGGGGCTCGCTGACTGCAGCCAGATAGGCTGTTCTTTCGCCTCACATGGAACACCAATTATCGGAGATGATGAGAGAGATGGGGAGACTGAGAGATGGTCAGAATCCAAATTTATTGTGGACTACATATGCTTATATACTATTCTGGGAAGGTTAGTAATGTTTTACTACAACGATTGCATTAATCACCACATAAACAAACTTATGCATTTTACAATATCTCTTGCTTGCAGAAGTCTTGATGTAATTTTCTTTTCCAGTAAGTCAGTCTGATTTGCTCTTTTTGCAGTCTTCAAAGCTGTTTGTTCTTGCCAAGGCATCCTGATTATCAAATCTCTTATGTTAACCAGATCCAAAGTCCATAATCTGACTTGTGTGTCCCAATATAGGCCTATCCTTCTTCATTGTATGTCCCCTCCAAACCTGTGATTAGTTTTAGATCCTCTTTGTTATAATTTGGTTTACCCTCAAGGGAATTTTTTCGTCTGATATCAAAGCTCTTTCCATTTTTACCTCTCTCCTTGCTGCTTCTTTTTCCTCTCTGTCTGCCAGCTTGTTTTCTTTTTCTAATTCCGAATTTGCTTTTTGATGTGCTCTGATGTGCATGATTGCTATTTTCTTTGGGAGCTGTACTGCCTCTAACAATTTCAGAATTTCAGAATTTCTTCTGCATGTCTAATGTTTTTCCCTTGGGAGTTCAATAGTCCCCTTTCCTTCCAGATTGCTTTGTGGGCTTGAACAACTCCAAAAGCGTGTTTTGAATCCATATATATATGTTCACGTTCTTACCTTGGGCCAATTCCAAGGCTCAGGAAAAGGCCATTATCTCAGCCTTTTGCGCAGAGGTATTAACAGGAAATGGCTCTGACTCTATTACCTCATGGCAGGTTGTGATGGCATACCCTGCATGCCTTCTGCCATTTAGGACATATCTGCTTCCATCTGTGAACCAGTTCTCTGCATTTTCCATAGGAGCCTCCTTCAGATCTAGGCAGCTTGAGTATGTTGCTTCAATGGTTTCCAAGCAGTCATGGTGTACTGGTCACCTGTGTTTCCACTAAGGAAAGAAGCTGGATTGATAATGTTAGTGACCACAATGTCCACATCATCCTGTTCCACCACTATAGCTTGATACTTCAGGAATCTCTGTAGAGAAAGCCAGTGCCCGATCTTCACCTCTAATACCGCTGACACTGTATGGGATACTAACACAGTCATTTTCTGTTCCAAGGTGAGTTTTCATGCTTCCTGGATATTGAGCACCACGGCTGCTACCACACGTAAGCACCCTGGCTATCCTTTTGCAGTTGCATCCAATTGCTTGGAAATTTAGGCAACTGCTGTACGGTATGGGCCCAGATCTTGTGCCAATATTCCTAGGGCGGTTCCTTGTTTCTCATGAGAGAAGAAAAAGAAAGGCTTCCTTACGTCAGGGAGTCCCAGGGCTGGAGGTGACATCAGGGCCTTTTTCAGCTGTTTGAAGGCCCGTGTGGCTTGCTTATCCCATTGAAGATGCTTCTGCTCGGTGTTGATTAGTGCATACAGGAGCTTAACAAGCAGTCCATAATTATAGATCCAGAGACGACACCACCCAGTCATTCCAAGAAAGGTTCTCAGTTCCTTTACAGTCTGTGGCTTTGGTGTTTGGCATATAGCCTCCTTCTGGGCTTGTCTCAAAGTCCTTTGCTCAGCACTAATCTCATAGTCCAAGTAAATGACTTCTCGCCGCATTACCTGAGCTTTTTTCTTAGACACCCAGTACCCTCGGAGCCCTAAAAAAGTTTAAAAGACTCACCATTCAGGTTATGCAAATGTTTCAGTGGCAATCAAGATGTCATCTACATATTGTAGCAATCTTCCCTTCCCCGGTGCAGTTTCCTATAACTCAAGATCCTTGGCAAGTTGGTTCCCAAATATGGTGGGGGAATTTTTGAATCATTGAGGCAGTAAAGTCTAGGTGAGTTGAGTTCTTCATCCACTTTTAGAATTTTCCCATTCAAAGGCAAATATCTTTTGACTGGTTTCATGGAGAGGGAGGAAAAAGAAAGTGTCCTTCAAATCTAAAACAGTAAACCAAGTTAATTCTGGTGTTAATACTGTTAACAAAGTATATGAATTTGCTACTACAGGATATAAATCCTCTACTATTTTATTGACAGTTCTCAAATCCTGGACCACTCTATATTTTCTATCAGGTTTACGGACCGGTAATATGGGAGTGCTGAAATCAGATTTGCATTCTCTTAACAGGCCCCATTGCAAAAATTTTTCTATTACTGGCTGGATTTCTTCCCTAACTTCTTTCTTTAAGGGATATTGTTTTATTCTTACCGGCCATTGTCCCTCTTTGAGCTTTACCTCTACCAGTGAGGCACTTTTAGCTCTTCCTGGCTTCTCAGTGGCCCACATTCTAGGGTACACTTGGGCTATAATGTCTTCACTGATTTCTCCTTCTATGGGAACTAAAAGTAAACTCATCATTTGAATGTATTGTTGAGCGTCTACCTCTAGAGTAATTTCCCCTTTTCCAAATCTGATTATCATATTTATTTGTTTAAGTAAATCTCTTCCCAGGAGTGCATGTGGTGAATTAGGCATATACAAGAATTTGTGTATACTTATTTGCTTTCCCAGCCTATATTTTAGTGGTTCACAAAAATAAGCCTTTTCACCTTGGCCAGTGGCTCCTTTAACCATAATATAGTCTTCTCCTATAAGGGTTAGAGCTTTAAGACCAAATATGTTGCCCTCATATCAAATAAAAATTTCACTTGCTTTTGCTTCTTCCCCTCTCTTAGCTTTATTATAACTAGAGGATCTGCTAGGTAAGACCCCCCATGTCTCTGTCAGTCTTCATTCACATTTGCCACCACCCGTGCCCTTCTATTTCCTTTCTCCCAGCATTCTGGGCATTTGTTTTTCCAGAGGCCTAATTTTTACATATAGCACATTGGTCTTTTCTCACACAGGGAGGCAACGGCCCCTTTTTAAAACCTTTTTTCCTTCTTTTTAGCTACTGTGATAACCTTTCTCTGTTTCCCTTTATTCCCTTCTTCACAGTTACTGAACATTCTCTAGGCTTTGTCCAATAATATCTCTAAGTTTCTTCCTTCCGTGAGTCTTAATTTCTAAAGTTTAAGCCTTATGTCACTGGTAGATTGTCCTAAAGACAAAGACACCAACTGCTGTATGCATGTAATAGTAACTGTATATCATTCCAATCAGGATTGCGTTGTTTTGTTATAAACCATAAATGTCCTGCTATACTTATGGAATCTTTTCAGTAACCTTTTACATTCTTTTCCCATATTTCCAAATCATTAGTATTGAAAGGAACCTTTAATAACATCATTGTTCTATCCGGTCCCGTTGCTTCTCTAAGGGGTGCTTGCAAAACTGCCAGTTGTTCCCTAGTTCTTGTCCTTGTATAGGAGGACACTGGACATCCCAGGGGTGTTGGTGCCTTCTCTGAGTTCCCACCCGACTCCAGTGATTGAGGAGGGGGTCTGTGTAAATCATCCAGATGAGAGTCTTCCTCCTTATTTTTTTATCATTTCTAGTGCACTGCTGACCAATGCTACAGGCAGAACAGCATTGTCTTAATTTATGTGGAACTCCTCTGTTTTCCTTTTCTAATGCTAGAACTATAGGATCTTGTAGTGGGTTAATACCACAATCCCTTTGCCATTCTGGATGATTTTGCAAGGTGAAAAACATATCTGCATATGATGCCTCATCCCATTTGCCTTCCCGTCTCAAAAATAACATTAACTGCAACATGATATTGTATTTTATAGTCCTATTTGATGGCCACTTTGCCCCATCTTCTAATTTATACAGAGATCACCACTGATTACAATATTTAATCAAAACCTTTTTACTCTCTGTTCCTCCTGTCCCCACAATTTCTTTCCAATGGGTGAGGATACACCCTAAAGGGCTTCTTTTGGGACCGTCTTTACTCTGCTGGCTTCCCATTGTCTGCCTCCTTATTTCTCCTTCCACACAAAACAAGGAATTACTCTACTTCATCCCTGTCTACAGGGACATCTGAGTTCTCTCTCAACTGGAGGTTGTTCCTACTTAAAAGTCAGATAATGACTCACTGAATTCGAGTATATTCCTCCCAAGAACACCTTATCTGCTATTCTGTCCGCCCCCCCTTCCACTCAGAAACTCACCCAGTTCAAGCTGAAACCATCTAAAAAGAGCCTGCCTGGGTGGCTGGGCTCTCTGAGCTTGGGCTAGGGCCTCAGCAGCCACTTTTGACAACTCAGAAAACTACTGACTTGTTGCAATTAACAAAGATGAACAACCAACACAACTTATACAGGAACTCAGCAAACTACCGACTTGTTGCAATTATAGCTTTTGACACAAGAGGGTAGTGTTACCACAAAAATGAACAGCAATGATTGCTAAAAGCTCTAATGTTCTATTAAACATGCTTTTAAGAGACAATATATAAAAGCTTAATTATCCAGTACCAAGATTTCTACCACCAAAATTAAAGCAACACGGATACGTAACACTACATATATCACTAATTTACAACAAACATACTTTATTCTTATATTTGAGAAGTCACTATTTATCCTTATTCTCAGTAGCAGCAAGTCACTGCTCTGGAGTAATTTCTAATGGTCCAAGTAAACCAAATGTATGCCCACACACTAATTGTTGAATTTGTGTGTTATTTCTGCTACATCTTGTTGTATCACATGACAGCAAGCACCTCGCCTTTTATGAGCTGCATGCTACCACAGTATCCCATATTCAACACATTTACACTAAACTCAAGCCTGGTGATGCCCAGTATGACAAATTAAGCACAGACAAGAAAGTAACAGTCTCGCACTAAGTTCCCGCTCAAAAGCAGTGACTATTCGTCTAGGATCAGTATGTTCCTAATCTAAAGCAAGGACAGATTCTTCAAAAGGAAATTGGGCACTGTATAGACCACCCCTAGATGTGTGGTTCACCGGTACTCCTAGACTGGATGACCTATTCTTATAAATCCTGATGCCTTTGGATAATCCAAACTATTTTTCCCAAGGGCATAAGTGTTGAAGATTGCATGCAAGATGTTTTCCATTACCATCTGTATGGCTGATTACCTTGTCAAGTGAGCAGTTTGCCTTATCTCTCTCTTTGAGTGACCACATTCACACCTCCCTCGGGAGGGGACCTCTGCTGATAACAGACTATTGAATATCACTGCATGACTGATAAGAACTATAACATCCCATTGTGAGATGCTCCGCCCAGAGGGAGGAGCCAAGCATTGCTATCCGGATATAGTCTGAGATTCTGAAACTCCAGCACGGCTTTTCTCCACGGGATTCCCCAGAGGAACAGCAGCTGCCTTTTCCTCCTGGATCTTCAGAGGAAGACTACATCCTTCTCTACAGATCCTCCTTGCTCCAACAGAACCACACCTGATACTTCAGAGGACTGCAGCCACATTTTCAATCGGACTACCACCAACACCCTGGCTGACAGGGTGTCAGGTTGGGTTCTGACTCTGTCAGTGTTGTTCTAGTGGACTGCATTGTTTATTTTATTTTTTTTCTCCCTATTAAAGAACTGTTATTTCCTGCTCCCATATTTTTGCCTGAGAGCCGAGGCTCCTGCCTTCCTTAGCAGACTCCTGTCTTCCCAAACCAAGACAAAAAGTCTCACAACAAACACAATCTATCCAGGATATTTACAGCAATAAGAATATTTATGACAGTGAGGATTATAGCAGCAAAATTATAGAAAATACCTTGGGTTCTGCTAGAGCTACCCCAAAGCTCGCTACAGGCTACCCCGTGTGGTCAGCAGAATCCCCCCATGCCGGCTTTCTAGTACCTTTTCCTGAAGGTCAGCGCTGTATGTCAGATGTCTCTGACACACTGCCTTCGCCAAGCGTGGGTGTCCGCAGCGTCTTACAGGTGTACCTTGGGCCCCCCTTAGTTCCAGTAAAACATACCTTATCAGCCATATAAAAGGGTTCTTGTTCGCCCCCGCAGTGAGCCCAGGGAGTGGAGGTCCTCCAGAAAGACCCAGGGCGTGCCAAGAACGTCCACTTCCCAGGGTTCTTGCAGTCAGACGAAAAGATCCCCCTGCCTGGCTCACCAAAACTGAGTTGGTGAATGACTTTACAATTAAAATTGTAACGCAGGTATGTTTTATTCCAGCTGGGATGCATGGGGGATATTTCCACCATACATGCGGACCTGGTGAGACAGGTTTCAGGTTTAAGTACACATTGATCCAACAGGCCCACCCCTCCCTGCCCACCCATTCCCCACCCACTCTCCACCTCCTTGCGCTTCATATTATAATTAGTCTTCTGTGATGCCACGCCTCCTGGCAGTCATGGGCTGGGGTCTTTCAATGAAGTAAGAAGTCTTCCTCAGGTGTTTGCTGCTTGACCTTCGTCTCTGGGCGTGTGCCATGGAGGTTTGGCTAACTCCGAAGTCAATATGTCCTGGCCAAAACCAGGAGCCTGGTTCTTGCTGGTTTGGGTTCTGCTTTATGGATCTGAACAATACCTAAGTCTTGCTTTACTGAGCTCAGACAATATACATTTTATTTTTTATAGCTGTTACTTTGCAACTAAATTCCTATGTGTTCTGTTGCAAATTGTTTCTACCTAACATTCCTGTTATAAGCTGTGTTCTGTACTTTTGCAAACTTGCTAAATAAGCTATTCCCTCCACCCATCTAAGTACAGTATGCTTCTAAAATTTTGAATTTTCATAAACATACGTTTCCCATATCAGATGAGGACAAAGACATTTCTTCCCCTCCCCCCCCCGTACATTTGTCATGTCTTTTGCAATCCATCAGCAGATTGTCAGCACAGTTCTTTCATAGGCAGAGTAGGTCCAGTTCCCCCTGGATGTTGTAACCTGCTATTTTTCTATGAGGCTTTTTTTGAGGCAGTGAGATAAAGGTTAAACCACAGTTTTGGGGTAGGGTTTTCAGGACGAAAAAATAGGGCTTTTAAGGTCTATGTTGAGATAGGAATAGAGAGGATGGATTGAGTCTTCCCCAGTGTGTTAAATTACAAATGTCATGGAGACACCCTTTTGCTGGGAGGCAGAAGCAGCTGAGGTCTCTGCTGGAAATGAGGCAGAGTGAAAAGAAATTGTGAAAGTCAGTGAGAGCAACTTCACGGGGAGCTTTAAGATCAGAGTGAAAACTGAAATTGTATTCTGAGGTGAACATATGTCTTGGTTTGAAAAGACAGGTGTCTGCTAAGGAAGGCAGGAGCCTCTATTGAAATGGAAAATGTAAACCCCCTCCCTCCAAATGATCATGATTTTGAAATCAAATGGCTCTCAGGCAAAGATATGGGTGTAGGAATAACAGTTCTTTATTAAAAAAATAAAAATAAAAAATGCAGTAATACAAAGCAACATTGACAGAGTTAGAATACAACCTGACACCCTGTTGGTCAGGGTGTTGGTAGCAGTCCGATTAAATGATGGCTGCAGTCCTCCTGGACTGACAGATGTGGTTCTGTTGAAATAATGATCCTGTCGAAAGGGTGTAGGCTTCCTCTGAAGGTCCATTGGTGGTGTAGATGGGCCTGGTTTTCCTCTGGGAATCCAGTGGGAAAAGGCTGCCTGTAGTGTTCGAAATCTCAGATTATATCTATGTAGGAATGCTTGGCTTTTCCCCTTGGGCAGAACATCTCACAATGGGATGATGTAATTTTATCAGTCATGCAGTGAGACTCAATGGCCCACTAACAGAAGATATCTCCCCGGAGGGAGGATCGGTCCTGGAAGAGATAAAGAAAAACTGCCCCACCTGGTTTTAACAGGTGGCCCATTAACAGAAGATAACTGCCCCACCCGGTTCTAACAGATGGCAGTAGAATACACACCCTCTGCCACATCTTGCATTTGCAACCTAAGACATTATCCACCCCTTATTTATTACTATTTGCATCATACCAACATCAATAAACTCTACACAATGAATCCTTACACACAGTTCTCACTTAAGACTAGGTTTCCCTGTGGTACGCAATTATTTCTCTATCTTTCTGCATTACCTACTAAGTGTAACCAGGTTTCTGAGCAAAAACAATCTCATGGATGGCTTTGCCTTTGCCTGAGGTGGGAGTAATCTAAACAGTCTTTCTTAAAATACTTTTTATGTGTACCACAGGGACTTTATCTCCATTTACTGTGTGCAAGGGATTAGACTGGGCAGGACTAGCTCAACTGATGGACTTTTGGATGTTGACTATCTAGGTGGCTTTTGTTAAGTTTATTTCCCAGTTTCTGAAGGTTCCCCTGCCAAGTGCCTTTAGAGTAATTTTAAGTTGTCTGTTGCATTGTTCAACTTTCCTGGCAGCTGGTGCATGATAAGGGATATGATATATCCATTTAATACCATGTTGTCTGGTCCAGATGTTGATAAGGCTGTTCTTGAAATGGGTCCTGTTGTCTGACTCGATTTTCTCAGGGGTGCCGTGTCTCCACAGGACTTGCTTTTCTAGGCCTATGATGGTGTTCTGGGCAGTAGTGTGCAGCACACGGTAGGTCTCTAATCATCCAGTGATGGCTTCCACCTTGGTCAGTAGATAGCATTTGCCTTCATGGGTTTGGGGAAGGGTGATATAGTCAATCTGCCAGGCCTCCCCATACTTATATTTGAACCATCGCCCACCATACAATAGGGGCTTCACCCACTTGGCTTGCTTGATCTCAGCACACATCTCACAGTCGTGGATAACCTGAGAAATACTGTCTATGGTTAGATCCACACCTTGGTCTCATGCCCACTTATAGGTAGCATTTCTGCCTTGATGACCTGAGGCATCATGTGCCCATCAAGCTAGGAACAACTCTCCCTTGTGTTGCAAATCATTCTGTGACACTTCTATCTTTGCAGCCTGATCTACCTGCTTATTATTTCAGTGTTCCTCATTAGCCTGACTCTTGGGGACATGGGCATCTACATGATGAACTTTCACATATAGTTTTTTACCTGAGTGGCAATGTTTTTCTACTCATCAGGAGCTTAGATTGGTTTTCTTCTATGCTGCTAGTTGGCTTTTTTCTACTTTTTTAGCCAGCCCTACAGAGCATTGGCTACTCTCTATGAATCTCTATAAAGGTATAGTTTTGACTATTTTTTTTAGCAATGTCTAGAGCTAGTTGAACAGCTTTGAGTTCAGCAAGTTGGCTTGATCTACCTTCTCCTTCAGTAGTTTGTGCAACCTGTCGTGTGGGGCTCCATATAGCTGCTTTCCACTTCTGGTTCATCCCTACAATGCGACAGGAACCGTCAGTGAAAAGAGCATAGCGTGCTTCCTCTGGTGGCAGTTGGTTATATGGTGGAACTTCTTTAGCACGTGTCACTTGCTCTTGTTCCTCTTCATCGATGAGACCAAAGTTTTCACCTTCCGTCCAGTTTGTAATTATTTCCAAAATTCCAGGGCGATTCAGCTTTCCAGTACAGGCATGCTACGTGATGAGAGCAATCCATTTGCTCCATTATAGTTTTTTACCTGAGTGGCAATGTTTTTCTACTCATCAGGAGCTTAGATTGGTTTTCTTCTATGCTGCTAGTTGGCTTTTTTCTACTTTTTTAGCCAGCCCTACAGAGCATTGGCTAAT
>NW_005054933.1:15769-16792 GCF_000277835.1 Geospiza fortis
TGGCATCAGTCATGGTGGGTAGAGGGAACCTTTCCTTTAAACATCTATCCCAGCACCGGTAGTCGGGGTGCCAGGAGGTGTTGTGCTTCTATACTAATCACTTCTGCGGCGGCTTGAACTCTTTCATAGATGGCCAAGATTTTTTTTCTGTAGGAATGTAGTTGGCTTGAGACCCTCTGTAACTTTGGCTCTAGAATTTAAGTGGTCAGCCTCGAGTCTCTCCAGGCACCTTCTGCCAGAGGCTCTAGGACAAGCTAATGTTCTTGTCTGCAGAGTAAAGTACATTCTTTACTTCCGGTCTCGTTTTGACTAGGCCAAGGGCTACCGCATGAGCGATCCCTTGCTTGATTTGGGTGAAGGCTTGTTGCAGCTCAGGGCCCCAGTGGAAATTGTTCTTCTTGCCAGTAAACAGGCAGAGAGGGCTCACAATCTGGCTGTACTCAGGAATACGCATTTGCCAAAAGCCTGTGACGCCTAGGAAAGCTTGTGATTTTTCTTGCTGGTCGGGGAGACACTGCAGTCATCTTATTGATGACCTTAGTGGGAATTTGATGCCATCCATCTTGCCACTTTACTCCTAGGAACTGGATCTTTCCGGCAGGTCTTTTGACCTTGCTCTTTTTGATGGTGAAGCCGGCTTCCAGCAGAATCTGGACAATCTTCTCTCCATTCTCAAATACTTTCATTGCCATGTTCCCCCACACAATGATGTCATTGATATACTGTAGATGTTCTGGATCTTCACCCTTTTCCAGTGCAGCTTGGATCAGTCCATGGCAGATAGTGGGGCTGTGTTTTCACTCCTGGGGCAGTTGGTTCTAGGTGCACTGCATGCCCCTCCAGGTGAAAACAAACTGAGGCCTGCATTCTGTTGCCAGAGGAATGAAGAAAAATGCTTTAGCAATGTTAATAGTGGCATACTACTTTGCTTCTTTGGACTCCAGTGCAGCTGCGCGTGTCGCTGAGCCTGGCACGCTCCACAAAATGTGCGCCACAGCCTGGTTGGGCCAGCCGCGTGGCCAA
>NW_005054933.1:17175-18968 GCF_000277835.1 Geospiza fortis
TCTGGGGCTGGGGAGTGGGCAGAAAAATGACAGGCAGGTGGGTTGCCAAAGTAACAGGGGAGGGGAAATCGAGATAATGAGAAAAACAAGGTGGGGATTATAGATGGACATGAAAATTGATACAAAAAGGCAGGAGTTACTATGGAAACCTGTGACGGACAGATAACTGCATGAGGGAGCAGGTGCAGGGAGTCTGGAGTCCGGGACAGAACCATCTTATGAAATACTGGAACCATTTTGAGTAACAAAACTACAACTTATAAAACAGACTGTAATACAACTTAGAACACTACCACCACACACCACAACACTCCAGCTCATACTGGAGCTCCAACATGTCCGGCACAGCAGTGCTTAGAGGTGGGGTCACTTCATCCAAGCCACAATAGTCCACAGTCTATCTCTATTTTCTGTCAGACTTGTGCACCGGCCAAATGGGACTGTCAAAGGGTGAATGGGCCTTGCTGACCACCCCTTGGCTCTCTAGTTCTAGGATCATCTTATGGATGGAGATCACGGCATCTCGATTCAACTGATACTGCCGGTGGTGCACTGTTGAGGTGGCAATTGGTACTTGTTGCTCTTCTACCCTCCAGAGTCCTACTGCAGATGGGTTTTCTGACAGTCTAGACAAGGTGATTAATTGCTTAATGTTTTCTGCTTTTACAGCAGCTGTTCTAAAAGCCTACTTGAGTTTTTTTTGGGTCTTTGTAATAGCCGTTCCGGAGGAAGTCTATGCCTAGAATATACGAGGTCTCTGTGCCAGTCACAATAGAATGTTTTTGCTACTCCTTCCCAGTCAGGCTCACCTCGGCTTCCAACAGGGTCAATTGCTGTGATCCCCCCTTACCCCAGGAATGGAAACAGGTTCTGCCCCCATATGTGCCAATGGCATTAGGGTACACTGCACACTAGTATTAACTAACGCTTCATATTTTTGTGGCTCTGCTGTTCCAGGCCATTGGATCCACATCATCCAAAAGACCCGGTTTTCCCGTGCCTCTTCTTGGCTAGAGGCAGGGGCCCTCTAGCCTTGCTTATAATTTTTTTTTTTGGGCGTAGATTCTAGAAGTTCCTTCAAGGGGATCTGACAGATCATACCTGGCAGCTTGGTCATGGGAGGCTGAGGCTGCCTTCAGTTTAGTGGAACTCCCTTGGTAAGTGTTTCCCTCCTTGAGTTGATGCACCCATGCTGCCAGGACAGAAGTGGGTTTCCCATCCCCACCTTCTCATGTCTTCTTTATGGTCGTGCAGGAAGAACCATAGGTCAGCTTGTGGGGTGTACTCTCTCTCTCTAGCTGGGGGATGTTGGGCTCTGACTTTGGGGCCTGTGACTTGCACTGGTGCCATATGGGAACTGTTCTTCACTTCCTCCCTCATGTCCCTCATGCCCCTCATGCCTTCTTAGAGGCTCTTAATTGCAGCAGAGACATGAGATTGCATCAGGATATTGATCAAACTCTAGTGATTTCTAAATATGTTGGTGACAGAACCCACTGTCTCTCGGTTGTTATCAGCATTAATCGTTGCAATGAAGGTGGTGTATTGAGATGGCCCTAGATTTGCCAGATTCTACAACATTTGCTCTGTGCACTTGACATTGTCGGGGTCATTATCATGCTGTCTATCCTTCCCAAAGAGTACCTCTTATACTGCTACTTCTCTCAGCTGTTGGATCCCTTCTTCAAGGGTCTTCTAGCATATTTTAGGATGGTACTTCTGCATTTTCTCTCTGTGGACAACTGTCACAGACATTTCTTTTATGAAAAATCCTCTCTTAGGATTTTCCTGCT
>NW_005054933.1:21446-22679 GCF_000277835.1 Geospiza fortis
GGCAGCAGCTCAAAAAGCATTGAAGGGCCAGAAAAATTACCTTCAGCCCAAGTTGTTCAATAAAGGGCTGTGTCTAAGACATTTCAGAAACTTTTTAAAAAATTGTTTGAAACTGTCTTCTGCAGCAATCCTGTTTTCAGGACCAAAAGAGACTTTCACAGATGGCAAAGAAGAACATCTTCAGGCCATGGACTTTTCTTGAAACTCAGCTGTTGGGACTTGGACTTTGTTTTGCATTGTTTTTGCATTTTCTTATATTGTAAGGTTGTTTTAGTGGTATCATAGAATTTTATGTTTTATAGGTGAAGAAATTCCTGTTCATTCCACAGGAGCACAAAACTGGCAGGTGTTTGTTCTTTCCTCTGCATGACTCAGCAGAGAAAATTACGAACACTTTTCTTTTTAATTTAATTAAATAAAAAAGAGTCAGATGTCACAGACATTTCCTTTATGAAAAATCCTCTCAGAATTTTTCCGGCTGAAGCTGAGAAGTTCAGCAACCAGACATAAACAATAGGTTATCTGCTGCTGTGGAATGTAACAGGTCTGCCTGGATTGGCCCAGTTTGGATGTTTGGGGTTGGTGACCAATCCAGAACTGAGATCTCTCGGACACAGTCTGAGAGAGCTGGTTTGTTATTCATTCTTTACTTTCTATTGTTAGGTAGCTAGCAGCTTCTGGAAACTCTCCTTTCTTTTTCTTTTTAGTATAGTTATAATAGATGTATATATCATAACTTAATAAATCAAGCCTTCTGATCATGGAGCCCATCTCGTCTCTTCCTTCACCCTGAAACCCTTGTGACCACCGTCAACCGTCAACAGACAACCTTCTCTCTTACACTTATTAAAAGCTGCTCTTAGAGGAAAAGGGGCCCTGGGTCCCTTACAAATACCTGATTCACACCTGAGTCCTGAGTCAAGGGTCTTAAATTCCTTGCCTCAGTACTATCTAGTTGCACACTTGTACCCATAAGGTCCCAGACCTGAAGTAACTAGGTTGTATAAGCCTCACACCCCCGTCATACAATGTTTTTTTGCAGATTAAGGAGACTTTCAAATGTTAGGGACTCAGTGATCATCTCAACCGTTGGCTCCCCTGCGGGTTTTGAGGGCCCTCCTTTCTTATCCTTATTATCTGGCTGCTCTGATTTCATCTTAGACTTCCTCGTTTCCACAGGGGTGACTGCTGCTGGCTGTGACTGCCCTTGCAGTTCAGCTGGAACCTGGATGA
>NW_005054933.1:22851-38390 GCF_000277835.1 Geospiza fortis
ACAGCTGTCAGCTCCAGCTGCAGGCAGGCCTGGAGACCCTTAGTTTAGGTTACAAATGCATTATATACTTTGCTGAGCATCTTTATACAGTAGAACCAATCTATACCTTAACTTTTATCTATAGCCTATCATAACTACTATAATTACCATATTCATGTTACTATTCTCCAGTCACTAAAAGTTAGTATGTTACAGTTTAAGCTAGAAGTTGTTTTTCAGTTTTCTTGCAGTGGAAAATTCTGAGACCTTTTTTCTACTTGCAACATTGGCATGTTTGTTTTCCTATGGTATCTTTCTGCTTGGTAAAAACATCTTGTTTGAGGTGGGTTTATCCTTTGGTCTAAGTCATAAAAACCCCTTCTAACTAACATACCCTTTGCCTCCTTGGTTATCCAGTAAGACTGGCTCAGCAATTCTTTTCTTCTATATAAAAACTTGCTTTCATTTCTATTCCTCCTTCAGATTCTACATTCAAAAATCTTTCTGCCAAGCATACATATCTGCGAGACCTTCTTGTCAAACTTTCATCCTTCCCAACAGTACTCCTTCAGCATTTGGCCTATCTCATGTATCTCCTGTACCAGAACCCCCACCCAGTCTGGGTGGTTTATTTTTGAGTTGGGCTGTGAGGCTGGGTCAAGCAGTGGGGCAGCATTCCTAGTCTTTGGGGCAGTATCAGAGTGGTTATCTGAGTCAATCTTCTCTTATCTCTGAATGCTAAATAGAAAAGGCTTAACAGGCATATCAGCAACACCAACTACTGTATGATATCATTAGCATTTAGAGAAGATTTGAGCCCTTTGAAAACTGGTGGGGTTGACCCAAAGAGCTCATTGAAGGGTTGGGAGAAAATTTCCCCTGGTGTCATTTCTTCACAGTGATGCAAGGGAGTTAGGAGTTGAAGAATGATTGATTAGGTGCAGTTGGCTAAACAATGTATATTGCTTGCTTAACATTTATTGTGCTTGCAAAAGCAGGATGACAGGATGTAAGGCTATTGTTAAAAGGAAGGAACCATGACCTGGTTCTGCTCTCTGGACCTCAATCCAGCCAAAACCAGCCTTGAGGCTTGGATTGAGACCAAGAGACCAGGGAGGAGGTGTGAGGAGGCAAGGTGAAAAGTTCAACCCTGAGGAAGACTCATTTACTTACATGACCACCACATGACCACCACTGAGCACTGTGCAAGCTCAAGCCATATGGAAATCACTTTTGGACTCATTATAATACGAAGCAAGGCTGGGCAGGGCTAGGTAATGAATATGCATGAAACAATGCATATGTAATACTTTAGAGAATAAATAGAGGGATAAGTATTGTTGATGGCATACATGATTTTGGAGGAGCTATCCCCTTATGCATCTCAGCGCTGAATAATACATACCTACTTTACAACTTTTGCGAATTGTGGAGTCTTTTTCCGTGCATGATTTTGGCAAGCCACCCAGGAGAATGTCTGTCTGGCTCCAGGATTGGCTGAGGGGTAGACGTCCAAAGGCGCACCCCAGGATTTTCCCTGGAGAAACTCTGCTTCTCGGCTCGCTCGCTGCGGGGGAAGGCAACAGCCTGTTGGAACTGTGGATAAATGGTACGTTTTGAATCTAGGTAGCCTGTAAGTTGTATGCTTGGCCAGGGCTGCTGCTAAGATGCACAGAGATGTCTGGCACACAGAATAGTCCCTATTTAGGTATTCGCTGACTGAGGGTGAGAGATTCGCTGACCGATAGAGTGGCCACTAGTGACCCTGGGAGCGGGTCGAGTGAATCTTTGTTTTCATCTGATTCAGACTTTTATAGCTTCTATTAGAATTGTGACTGTGCGATCGCTGAGTTGGGATGTTTTGGTTGTGTGAGTGATTGAGACATACCCTTCGTACGAAGAGAGTTGGAGCTCTGGGTTTTCATCCTCGGGCAATTGAGGCGGCCCAAGAAAAGCAAAGCAATCAGAGTAACTGAGGTATGGTGTGAAGTGTGGTGTGAACAGAAGAGTGTTGTGTATGTTTTAACTGTGGCTAGATGAATTGAAGGAACCCCTTTCCCCCAGTGGTTTGGGTTTGACCCTTGGGAATTTGTGAATCCAGTGAATCACTGGATAGAAAGAGGAGATTAACAGGTTTATTTAGAAGGAATATATAGGACATCCACAGGAAGATTAGTAGCTTTAGATTGGGAGCAACCTGCGCCAAAAGATTTGAACATCCTAGAAGGGATATATGGAATAATTTGGTTTGCAGATGTACTAGAGATTTTTGTTTACCAAGGGATTGGCACCTTGTGTGGGTAATGTTACAGGGTAGGATTTGTGCAGGATGTTAGTACTGTTCTTCTGCCAGGTGGCAGAGTGTGTGCCCCCAGTGTGAGCGAAAGCATCCTAACCAAGTAGATTTTGAACTCAAGATTTTAAAGCTTGTGTGTGGAAAGTCACATTTGGCACCTGCAACTCGGTGTGTATGAGAGAAAAAATGGGAAAGAACTGTGAGGGCTTGTGAAGGAAGATTTAGGTGAAAGCGAGATAAGACGAGAAGGAGGACATAATGGGAACTGACCAAAGCAAGGAGATTCCTAAAGCCAGCCCGCTGGGCTGTATTTTGGTACATTGAAAAGAAATTGCGGGGACTGGGGGGTATGGAAAATATGAGAACTCTTGTTAAGTATTGCAGTCAGTGGTGGCCCTTATCTAGATTAGAAGATAGGGCAAGGTGGCCACCTACTGGAACTTTATAACACCTTGTTACAGTTAATGTTTTTGAGATGAGAAAGCAAATGGGATGAGATCTCTTATGCAGATATGTTTTTCTCCCTCTGAAATCACCCTGAATGGCAGAGAGATTGTGGGATTAGACCCCCCACCGATCCTATGGTGTTAGCCCTCGAAAAGGAAAACAAGGCTAATAAAGGGAAAGTCAAGCAGTGTTGCTCACTGTGCAGTATAGGCCAAAGGTACGCAAAATCAGATAAGGTTTATCACATGGTAACACAGGAACAAGACTTAACCTATTTGCTCAAGCCTCCACCAACTCCAACTCCCTCTCTTCCAAGTAGTCCTGTTTCATCCCAGACCAGGAAATGTGTTGCAAGCACCTCTACGGGAGGCAGTGGGACCAGATGGAGAAAGAATACTAGTCAAAGTACCTTTTTCTACAATTGACCTGGAGGTATGGCAAAAGGTTGCTAAGAATTATGGAAGTGATCCAGTAGGTACTGCTAAATGTCTGCAATATATAATAAAACAACAAAATCCTGATTGGAGTGATACGCAATTATTATTGGATGCACTAACTGAAACAAAAAAATGTTGATTCTAAAAACAGCAGGGGATTTAGCAGAAGATTATTATAAAGTACAACAACAAGATGTAAAAGACTATTTCTCACTCCAAAACCCACACTGGAACTCAGACAGATCAGCAGAAATGCAAAAGTTAGAAAGTTACCAAGAGTGGATAGCAAAAGGAATGGAAAGAGCAATTCCCAAAGCCATAAATTGGTCAGCTTTGTATGCAGTTAAGCAGGGTCTCACCGAGTCACCATCCAAGTTCCTGGATCATCTAAGGCATGCAATGCGCTGCTACACATTGCTGGACCCTGTGTCTGATGTAGGAATACAGCAACTAGTGAGCTTTTTTTTAGGGCATTCCACAGGGGATATCAGATGCAAACTTCAGAAGCTTTGGGGGGCAGATGGGAGGAACCTAGAGACCCTATTGGATGAGGCATGGAGGGTTTTTAGCAATCAAGAAGAGGGATAAAATCAAGGGATGAGAAAACTAGTAACAGTTGTAAGGAAGGAAGGGAGAGGAAGGGAGAGGAAGACATGGACAGGGACCACCCAGACAAGGCCCACCCCAGTTGGGTAGAGACCAGTATGCAGTCTGCAGGAAATTTAGTCATTGGAAAAACCAGTGCCCAGAACGTAGAAGAAATGACTGTCAGGAAAAGGGGAAGCGGGGAAGGGAAGGGGTGGTCGCGCATGTGAAAGAAGACTGAAGAGGACAGGGGGACTCCACCCTAGCAGATCCACTGGTTATACTGAAGCTAGGGGAAAAAGAAAAGGCCGTGGAATTCTTGGTTGATATGGGAGCGACATATTAGGTTTTAAATAAAGCTTTAATGCCTGTGGGGGATGATTACATTGTGGTGAAAGGGGCAACTGGTCATTCTGAAAAAGCATATTTTTGCAAACCATTAAAGTATAAGCTTGGGAAACAATGGGATATTCATAAGTTTTAATATATGCCCAACTCTTTGAAGGCACTTTTGGGTAGAGATTTATTGGAACAATTACAAACAACTATCAAATTTAAAAATGGGGAAATTACTCTGGAGGTAAATGATCTACAGTATGTAGAAATGTTAAGTTTAATATTAGCAACCACTGAAACTGAAGAGGAAATTAATGAGGAAATAATAAGCCAGGTGTTTCCTGGAGTATGCGCTTCCAATGTACTGGGGAGGGTGAAGAATGCACCTCCTATACAAATTAAACTTAAGGAAGGGGAACAAGCAGTTAGTATTAAACAATACCCCTCGAAAAAGGAGAATAGAGAAGAAATTAGCCCAGTGATTGAGAACTTCTTGCAATTAGGGTTATTAAAAGAATGTCCATCAGACTTCAACACTCCCAGTTTACCTGTTTGAAAACCTTGATGCCTCAGGTTTTAGCTTTTATATTTTTCAGATTCTGTTCTGCTTTAGTGTGTAAGTCTAAGCTTCATATTAGGGGATAGTAAGCTCTCTTCACAGAATAGGTAGACAAAACAATTCATTCTCTAGCTGGGGACCCAAGGACAGCTGATCCAGATCTCAGGCCCAAGAGCACAAATAACTGTGGACCGAAGAGAGAAAACAAGAAGGATGGGACTTCATGGGCTAAAGCTGTAATTGGACAATTAGCTTCAATATGCTAATGGACCAAAACTTATAAAAGTGTGAGACCCCATGACCAGTCGTCCATTTTGTGGCCATTTTGGGTTGTGCTGCCCAAGGTGGATCTATTGAGGCCTCTTAATAAATACCTACTTTATTCTTCAGCTCCGTCTAGTCTCTGTTCTAGGTCAGCCTTTACAAGGCATCAATCTGATGGGTCATATCGGGTGGTGCAGGATTTATGGGCTGTCAACAAGATAACTGAGGATCTTTACCCTGTAGTGGCAAACCCATACACTTTGATAACATGCTTAACACCAGAGCTGACTTGGTTTACCGTTTTAGACCTGAAAGATGCCTTCTTTTCCCTCCCTCTACATGAAGCCAGCCAGAAAATCATTGCATTTGAATGGGAAAGCCCTAAGAGTGGGCGCAAAACTCAGCTCACATTCATGGTCTTGCCCCAGGGATTTAAGAACTCTCCCACTTTGAAACAGGGGGTTGGAAATTTAACTCAGAGTAGAAACCAATTTTGGATTTAGCTGGAGTCTGCTTGTTTAGTCTGTTAACTTGTGTGCTCACAAAAAGGCCTGCAGAGAGAACAAAGGAGATTCAAGGCTACTTACAAAGGGATGCAAGCATCCAAGCTGAAGAGAAATAAGAAGAGGCCCTGCCGACCTTGGGGCTGAAGCAGACGGAAAACTGAATCAGGGTTACCTGAATGAAGAACTGTGCAGGCTCATAAAAATTGATAAGACAGTTTGATGCATATGCATATGTCTTTTATGCATATGCAACAGGTTAGGGGATAAAGTAGACTTGGGAATTTTTGGGGGTGCGCGTGTCCTTGGGTAGCATGCGTGCAGTGCTGAAATAAATCATACCAGCTTTACAACTTTTACAAGTTGTGGGTTTTTTTTCCTCAAATCACACTTTGTTTGCAGAACAACTTGCAAAAGACTTAGAGTCCTGGGAAGCTCCACCAGAAGAAGGAAAGCTGTTGCAGTACATAGATGACCTCCTAATAGCCACCCAGACAAAAAAGGCGTGTGTGATCTGGACGGTAAGCCTCTTAAACTTTCTAGGACTCCAGGGGTACAGGGTATCGAAGAAAGAGTCTCAGGTGTTAAAGCAGAAAGTGATCTACCTGGGTTATGAGGGTAGTGCTGGACAACGGACTTTGGGGCAAGATTGTAAATAAGTGATATGCCAAACCCCGAAACCTCAGACAATAAAGGAACTGCGAACCTTCTTGGGGATGACAGGATGGTGTAGATTGTGGATCTATAACTATGGATTGCTCACAGAACCTTAGTATGCGCTCATTACAAATAGAAACAGAGACCTCCAGTGGACAAAGGAGGCCACGCAGGCCTTTCACCAGCTAAAGAATGCTCTCATGTCAGCTCCAGCTCTAGGACTTCCAGACGTGAGTAAAACATTCTTTCTGTTTTCCCATGAGAAACGGGATTGCTCTGGGGATACTAGCCCAGGACCTGGGCCCATATTGAAGGGCAATGGCTTACTTTTCCAAGCAACTAGATGCAGCGGCCAAGGGATGGCCAGGGTGCCTCAGAGCGATTGCAACAGCTGTGCTAAATATCCAAGAAGCATGCAAATTCACCTTGGGACAGAAAATTACTGTACTAGTGTCTCACACAGTGTCCCCAGAGCTAGAAGTGAAAGGCGGGCATTGGCTTTCACCACAAAGGTTCCTGAAATAGAGAGCCATAATGGTAGAACAAGATTATGTATAAATAGTGGTAACTAACATTGTCAACCCAGATTCTTTTCTCAGCAGAAATCAAGGGGACCCAATATATTATGACTGCCTAGAGACTATCAAAGCTACCTATTCCAGCCACCCAGATGTGAATGACACCCCTTCTGATGATGCAGAAACCTGGTTCACTGATGGGAGCAGCTATGTCATCAGTGGAAAACAACATGCTGGGTATGCAGTTACTACCTGCAGAGAGGTAATAGAATCTGGACGTTTGCCAACAGATATCTCTGCACAAAAGGTCGAGATAATTGCTCTAACCCATGCCTTAGAAATAGCAAAAGGAAAGAAAATAAACATCTATACAGACTCAAGATATGCATTTGGGGTTGTACGTGCACATGGAACCATTTGGAAAGAAAGGGGATTGTTGAACTAGCAAGGGAAGAACATCAAACATGCACAAGAGATAATGCGGCTATTGGAAGCAGTCCAGCTGCCTGAGAAGGTAGCAATTATGCACATTAAGGCACACCAGAAGCGGAGCTCAGAATTGGAGGAAGGAAACGAGCTGGCAGACAGAGAGTCAAAGGAAGCAGCAAAAGGTGATATAACAATTGAGGGATCCTTGATTCCAGACAGACAGATCTCCCTTAAAGGTAAGCCAGTATATAATAAAAAAGATGGAAAGCTAATTAAAGATCGAGAAGGAACATATAACCAAGAGGGATGGGCTGTTACTGCAGAAGGGAAGATGGTTATGCCTTCCCATTTACTATGGTCACTAGAACATCAGAAAACACACTGGGGAATTGATGCCCTGTATAACTATCTAATTGAAAAGATTACCACCAGGAATCTATATGCTACCATCATTCAAGTGACCCAGCAGTGTGACCTTTGCCTCCAGACTAACCCAAATAATACCTCCAAACCAAAACTAGGTCAAATTGGAAAGGGCCATGGACCCAGGCAGCAGTGGCAAATTGACTTTTCAGAACTTCCAAGAAAAGGGAGATATCAATATTTGTTGGTATTAACAGATACATTTTCAGGGTGGCCAGAAGCTTTCCCCACCAGGATTGCCAAAGCCCAGGAGGTAACCAGAGTATTGTTACGTGAAATAATACCACGCTTCGGAGTTCCAGCCACAATATCTTCAGATAGAGGACCACATTTTATTTCAAGAATACTGCAGCAAATTAGTTGTCACTTGGGCATAGATTGGGAACACCACCCTCAGTCAAGTGGCCAAGTGGAGAAAATGAACCATTTGATTAAGTAGCAAATTGTGAGGCTGGGGCAAGAAGCTAATTTACCCTGGCCCCAATTTCTCCCACTAGCATTGCTACGGATTCGGACTAAACCTAGAACTAAAGAAAGGTTAAATCCCTTTGAAATTGTTTATGGGAGACCATATAGAGTGCAAAAGGGAATGTCTATCTAGGCTGGGGAGGAAATGTTGACCACCTATAAGGTTGCCCTGAGTAAACAACTCAGAGAAATTGAAAAACATGTAACTGGAACTCAGAGCAGAGGACTGGACAGGCCAGTACATGACATACAGCCTGGAAATTATGCATATGTTAAGTATCTTGCAGAAAAAACTTTGGAACCACAGTGGGAAGGACCATCCCAGGTGCTTCTCACTACTATCACCGCAATTACGATCAAGGAACAGAGTGCTTGGATCCACCACACTCAAGTAAAGAAGGCTCCAGAAGCCCCTTGGAAAGTAACACTGGGTGATAATGAACTGAAACTAAAACTTATCTGAGGAAAATTAATGCATTGTGGTCAGGAATATTTAGTAATTTAGCTTGCAGAAGTTTAATCAAGAAAATTGTTTTGTTCGCAATCATAATTATAATCCAAGAATTGGAAAGTACCTCTAGCCAGAACAATGCTGAGTGGCCTTGGTCCCAAGCTTTTAGTCAGTACACTGGATCCATGGGAAAGTATTCTAATATAAAAGATTTAAACCTATCAACTGTGGTCATGCATGAAAACCAAGTATATGAAAGGCAAGAATGACAAAAACAAAGGTTGTGGTCACTTCAAGGGACTATAGGAGAGGTAATCTGAATAGAATGCCAGATGATTAATGCGACTACCTATAAGAAAGCAATCCAAATTAGTATTTCAACTACTCCTATAGACAAGCACCAGGAGATTTGTAATCGTCCAAGTAAATTAGGCTGTTGATATAATTTTACGTTAGTACAGACTGTTGAGGTGATTTGTCTTTGGACCCCTTATACTATTGGGATCTGATTAAAATTTAAAATAAATGCCATAACTGGCCCTGGAACAACCAACGCCAGCACTCAAGCCCAAACCCAAATTATGCCACTTAAGCTTTGTCCTGGTTTAGGGCAAATTTGGGAGAGAATCCCCAAAGGGGACCCATCCAGAAAGCAAACCCACACGACCCCTCCCCCCAACCAGTTTGGGAAGGATTCCTCAGAGAGAAGTGGAAAGAACCTGTTTATTTAACAGGCAAAGCACTCCCCAGCACACAAAATGAACAATGCCAGATAATGAACAACACCGGATGACAAAACTCATTTGTCGCTCTGAAGAGATTACAAATTCAGAAAGTCTCTCCTGGGAGTGGTTGCTCTGTTTACGGTCCCTCTGGTGCTGGGAATAGCTGCTGCAGGCCACAAGGTGCAAACTCCTGATGTTTCCCAGGTCCCAGTCCGGAGCAGGCTCAAGTGGTTCCAAGAAAGAGAAAGAAAAACAGTCCAGGGAAAATTTGGACTGCCTAACTAAACTAACTAACAAGCAGAAGCAAAAGCAAGAGCAAAGCAGGAGCAAGAGCAAGAGCAAAGTGAAAGCAAGCGCAAAAAGCAAAAGCTGCCCTATGTACTGCTCCCGTCTCTGTGTCCCGCCGACTGTTGGGGGAGTGAGCAGGCTGATAACAAAGCAAAACTTCACTTTTCAGAGCCAGTCTTGAAGGCACAGAACATAATATCCAGCATAAACAGAACACACGATTGGGGATACAAGCATCACCCTAGGACAAGCTTGAGCTCAAAATTTATGAAATTGGCTCATATGTAATGAGGAATACGGGCCAACAACAACTGTTGTTTAACCCAGAGTGGTTTCTCAAGTGTGTTGATTTACTAATGCAAACTAACATCTCGGAAGTTTAGCCAGCCTGCTCTTCTTTCCTAAAGACATCCTTTGAGGGCTGGGCAACGTGGTTACAAAAGCGAGCGCACTTCAGGGACAGAATGTGAAGAGATCTGACTGGGCTATTAGGAACAGGATTGGGAGTTCTAAATGGAATCAATTCAGAAATATTAATGAATAAGCTGGCCACTGCAACTAGTGATTTGACAAAACTAAAACAGCCCCTACAGTCATCTTTGTTAGCATTAGGGACTGGCCAGTGGCAAGTCTCAAAAGTATTACCAAAATGGGAAAAAGCTGAAGACCAAGACCATAGATTAATAATAAATGCACTCCGTATGGCCCAGGACAATGCGTCTTTAGCTTTTAGTTGTATACAGGCACAATTATGGATGCAGTCAACAGCTGCCTTGAATATAAGGGAGGGAAGTGAAGGCGTTTTTGCATTGAAATTCGGAAGGCTGTTTGGGACAATGCTACTGATTTGGAAAGAAAACTCCAATCTTGGTGGACCCTGGTAAATTTTACCTATGATCCTACTGCTAACATGGCTACTGCCTTTGTGCTGACTATACGTAACACCACAATTTATGTTATCCACCCCATCATTGCACTAGGATTAAACCATGAGGGGACAGTGCTCTATTTATCTGAACACAGAGTATGGGCCCTGGTGGGGGATAGGAAATGGCAAACTGTAAATTTGGAATCAAGTATTACCTGGGAACAACAAGGGTTTATCTGTGAAAGTAATATAATTGATGCTCAAGACATATGTCTTGACATTGAGCAAGGCATTTGCCACTTTGAGATTCACCCAGATACTAGTCAAAAAACTGTGCTTGTATATATTGGCCAAGGCTGTGTATGTTTAAGAACTGCTTGTGTTTTTTGTAAAAATAGATAATGACAATATAACTTTGCCTCTTAAGATTCATTCTAATTTTTGTAATTGTAATTTTGTTAAGATTGTTGAGTGTGACTTTTTATATTTGGCACCAGTTATATCCCACCAGTTGATAAAGTCTAACTACACGATATATCACAGATTATCACCTACACCTATTGGGATGAACCTTACATTGGTAAAGCAATTAATAAAACACCAAGACCTGATATAAATTTTGAGAGAAGTTCAAGAAAATTGAGTGACAACTCTAATTACTGTTCCTCATGATACAAAGGAAATAAGCAGAGTCTTGCAAAGGGTAAAACAAGATGCAAGTCATCACTGGTGGGATGACACTGCGTTGCTGCGGTCACAGGGAGATGCTCTCTGGCTGCTCACTCCTCGAGACCAACGCAGTCTCGAGAGGGTCCGCCCCCGGATCTGTGCGGAGACTTTCCCGGGTGGCGGCGCATACAGGGCCTCACAGCTCCCTGCAGCTCTCAGCTGTGGCGTGGGTGGCATCCCAGCAGCACAGTACGAAGAACCAAGGCAAAGGAATAGGGAGTGATCACTTGTTTGAATTCCAAGGAAGTTTATTTCCCCAGGGGAGTCAGGGACAAGTGACGTCAACTGAGGGCAAAAGGACTGCTTTTAAGGAAGGGAGGGAATAAGGTGATGACACAACCCAGAGATGAAGATGATTTTAGAAATACATAATGAGAACTTTTGCCTTTGAACAGCTCATCTTTAAAACAATATCCCATAAGTTGACACGGCCCACAGACAAGCTGTGGGAAGGCTTGTGGAAACTGGAAGGATTTCACGATGGCAGGTTTCCCCAGGTGGCTGCGACTCGTGACGAAATTGAGAGCTAGGAGAGAACTGTTTTTTCCTCTTGTGGAGAAGTCTCCATAACCTTAACAAGAGGGACTTCTCTCCCTCAGTAAACTGAAGAAAGACTATTTTAGAGGTGGTAAACTGACTGGAAATCTTGGGTGTGGTTTCTTTACATTGTCAGTGGGAAAGAAAAGGTTGTGGGGGGAGGAGAAGTGTTCTGGAGTGTTTGTTTTGATTCTTGCTACTTTTTTTTCCTTCTAGTTACTTTTAATAAAATCTTCTTTATACCCTTTTAAAGTTTTGGGCCTATTTTGCCTTTCTTCTAATCCTATCTCACAGCAAGAAGTGAGTGTATTGGTGATTGGCCAGCACCGAACATGCCACATCCAGAGAGATAAAGAAAAAGATAAAGTGAAAGCAAAAATTATGGTAACTACTATGCGAGAAAATAATTTTCAGAGGAATCTAAAACCCCCAGGCACCACTCCTAGACATGAAGGTCGTAGAGACAGGGGAAAGGAAAAGAACATAACTCCAGTACAAACCAAATCTCAGGAGCATTCTAGAAATATCTGTTTTTTTCTGTGGAGTTGAAGGACATTATAGAAGAAATTGCCCTGATCGGAAAAAAGATCTGAAAATCTTCTGAGAGATGGGCCCAGAGGAGGAATAGGGAAGTCATAGGCTCTATTTTTCTAGGGGACAAATACAATCTGGAGCCTGTGATAACTTCAAAAGTGAGTCCCCAAGAAGAAAAATTAGAATTTGTGGTGGACACAGGGGCAGAAAGAACCTGCCTGTTAAATATTCCAGAAAGTTATCATGTAAGCAAAGACACTATAAAAGGTAACAGGAACAAAAAGAGACAGTTTCACAGTACCTGCCATTAAAGATGTGGTAATTGAGGGAAAAACTAGAATTTGGATAGGAGATGTCTTGTTAGTTCCTGGGGCAGGTAGCAACTTATTAGAAAGAGACTTACAGATGATATAAAGTAGACCAAGGAAGATGATGTTAAATTAGAAGAGTTGAAGGTAAAACAAGCCTCAGCACCAGCTTTAAGCTTACCCTCATTAGAAAAACACTTTCGTCTGTACGTAAATGTTGAAAATGGTGTAGCTCATAGAGTTCTGATTCAAGAGTGGGGAGGAGTACAGAGACCAGTAACTTATTTATCAAAGATATTGGACCCAGTGAGCTATGGCTGGCCAGTATGTGTTCAAGCTATAGCAACTATTGCAATCTTGATAAAGGAAAGTTGTAAGCTTACTTTTGGAAATAAGCTAGTTGTGTGTATACCTCATGCAGTCCGAGATGTGTTGAATCAGAGAAAAGAGGAAAAGATAAGGAAAAGAAAAAAAAGTGAGAAAGGAAGGAAGAGAGAAATTAAAGAAGGGGGGGGATGGTTTTGGCAGGGGCTGAGATGTTGGAATGTGGAGTGATGATGTCTTGGTACTGGAGGAGGACAGGAGTTTGAGTGTGGTTTCTGTGTAAAGGACAGGGAAGTGTCTTAACACATGGTTGTTTGGAGGTCGTTCAATGCCAAATTGGGGTCCGGGAAGGTTTAGCAGAACGGACCCTCCTTGAAGGGAAAAGAGGATATGTTGACTAAGGAAAAAGAATGTCGGGAGCACCTGGGGATGCCAGGTTAAAGGTTGTCAAGTTTAGAAGGTGTTTGGCCTCTCTTGTACAACCTGTGGTGTTGTATTGCACTAAATAGTTTATTTAGTTGTTGTTTTGCACTGGGTGATGGGAAAATTGTACTGAGTATGGTATGTCGTGTAGAGTGTTATCTCCCCTCTCCCCTTACATGGTATCTCCCCTATACCCCCCTCCTTTTCCATATCCCCTGGTGGTCTGTCCCATGGGTGGCCCCTCCCCTCGCCCCTCCCCAATGGTATCCCATTGGCCGTGGTCCTCTTTTCCCGCCCCCATCCCCTCGGGTATAAAACCCTACTGCAGGTGTGGTTCGGCCTCTTTTTCTACCTGGGTGGTTGCCGTCACCAGAAGTGTCCTGTCCCAAGCCAATAAACAGGATACTCGCTCCCATGTGGAGAAGACCACTTCTCGTCTTTTATTTCGTCTATGCAAGTCCGTGTGGGCTAAGGGTTGGAGCTAGCCGGATTGGACCCATACAAAGCCCAGAGACCCACGGATTACTGCACTGTGGGGTTTCAGGGGCTGCAGCTGGGGCCGATTCATGGGGGTGACCCAGCGTGGCATCTCCCATTGTTTGCCCACCTGGTGGAAGTGGCGCAGGGTGCAGTTTGTGTGAGGTGCCACTGGGGTTTGGGGGCTAACTAGATTGTGCCAGGGTCCCAGAGGGAGAGGGGTTGCCAGATGCACTCACTGGCCTGGTGGTGGTGCTGGGCGTGGATTGTGCAGGTTTGCCACCCAGGAGTGGGCTGGCTCTGTGGCGGAGCTGCCTGGGGTAGCTCCCAGCCTGCCAGGGTCCCAAGTCCAGGATGGCAGCCTTGCCCCTGGCAAGTGGGTCGAGAGACAGAGAGAGAGAAAAAGAGAGAAAGAGAAAAAAAAAAGAGAGAGTAAGAGAAAAAAGAGAGAGAGACAGAGAGAAAGGGAACCAAGGCATGCCCCAAGGTTCCCCATGCCCGTGGCTGTCTGTGAGTTGCCCTCCCCACTCCCGCTAGGGCAGGGTCTGCCCTGGCCGGGGCTGCTTCAGTAAAGTGGCGACAGCGGGGAAAAGATGAGAGACAGCGTTGAAAGCACTGCTGTGAAAAAGAGGGAGAGAGGGGCCAGGGCTAGAAATAAGATCAAGGCAGAGATAGCCTTAATCTCTCACTGGCTCTCCAAACATCACAAACTTGTTTATTTTTTTTTAAAGTAAGATTTCTTTTTTCTTTCTGTTTTCCTGCTGTTAAGAAGAGGGTTTTGTTCTGAGTAATGAGTCTGTAATGCTAAAACAGTTAAGTGTTGCTCAAAAAGTAAAAAACAATTGATGTGATACATCTCATGTTAAAATTGGCCTGGCCTTTCTTGTTTAACTAATTGTGGCTCACAGAAAGAAGAATTTGCCTCTTCAGCTGTCAGCACAGCTGGATGCAAGAAGAAGAGGCGGCTGTGGAAAAAGCTTTTTGTTAAATCCAGAAAGTTTTGAGGAAAGCTGATGGTAAAAGTTAATGTTGCATTGTCTTCCTTTTATCACTGTGCTATTAAGAAGTCCTTTCCAGGTTCTACTGAAGCAGCAATCCAAACCACCCACTGAAAGAGGGTGAATTCATGCCAGCAAAATCAAAGGACTTGTGAAGAAACTTGAGGAATGGACTATTACATCTAAACTGGGTGGTAATGGTGTGGGAAGACCCAAATGATCCAAGGAATGTACAAAGAATCACACCTAATTGGGAAATAAGGCCAAGCTGGCATCACTGGTTTCAAGTATTGCCTGAATAAGCCCTGAGATGCCTCCAACACCTCCTTGGGGAGGAATACTTCCACTTGAAACATGAGGATCAGGACTGGTTTGGTCAAAGAGTTCTTATATCCTGGCCTTAGCCTGTGACTTGTAGAGGGAAGAGGGGGAATTACAATTTCTATCAGTGCCATACTGTATACTTTATTTGATTCATACCAATACTAGACATGTTAGCTGGGTTATAAGTAAAGGTTTAAATTGTGGGAATAATTGGTATTGTAGTTCACAAAGTCTATGCTTTCATTGCCGGAAGTGTCGAGTACTAAATCTATCCCCTATCCAGAAAAAACTCAAAACAACTGAAATAATTACTTTGTTTTGTAGATGGGAATTATTAGTGCCTGTTGAATGAGAGATACCTGAGGAACGGTGGGAAACCACAGTTAAGGAGTGTCAAAAAGGATTGGCCTAGAAATTAGTAAAAAGGAAGTGACGAGGGAAAAAGAGGGCAAGCCTGGGTTGACCACTATACTCGCCACCGAGAATATCATATACACCTGCTATAGGTTGCAACCCCATAGGCAGGGAAGGTGGGGGTATAAGACATTGTTCCAGATTGCAAGGCAAGATGTATTCTATTACCATCTGTATGGCAGTTGTCTTTTGTCAAGTGGGCAGATTTTCATTATCTCTTCCACAATCACTCCTCCCT
>NW_005054934.1:0-1030 GCF_000277835.1 Geospiza fortis
GAGATAACAGTAACAAGACACCAAAATCCCAAAAGTATTATTGCCTCCTTATCGGGAAAAACCTGACTTCTCCCAGACTTCAAGGAGCCAAAACACTGATTTACAAGATGAGGGGAGAAGTTGACAATAAACAGAAAAATTCCTAGTTTGAAAGGAATGTTTGAATCATGTATATATGAATATACAATAGGCTATTGCTTTTAAGGGTTAATCCTTTGTTAGCAAAGCATGCTTATGTGGCAGAGCAAAAGTGCCTGGATGTCCGTAATTCTTTGCTTTTTATTGTCTTTTATTGTCCTGACTTTGTCCAAATTCTTATTGCCCTAATTTGTATTACTATTTTTATTACTATTTTATTACTATTAAACTTCTAAAATTTTAACACAAGTGAATGGCATTTTTCACATTCGTGCACTGGTTTATTAGTTGCCGCGGTTTCTTAGGGAGTTTTTGCTCCCCTTTCTCTTTTTGTGCTTTTTATCCTACCAACCTAGAGTTAACCTGCACTCTCTTGTAGCAGCAGGAAAAGCTTGGACGGGCTGTTGTAATTTTAAGCGGGGTGCCTCCCACCCAGGACCCCTGGAGCCACGGAGGCTTGAGGTATATATGGGTTGAACCTCCAAATTGTGAAGAACAGAATTCACTGCTTAGAGATTTAAAAAAAAATAATATATATATATATAAAATAATAAAAATATTAAAAAAGGACCATATTTCCTGCACTGGTGTGCTCCTGGCCAACAACCAAAGAACACACCGGTGTACACAGACAATATGCTACCTTTATATTGTTACATGCTGAGATACATGCATATTCATGTGTTTCATGCATTATTCAAATGTTCTTGCAAACTCTCTGATGCTTTGGGAACTCCTTTGTTTGATTTCACACTCCAGCTTATCTGCATGACATCCTGTGTGTCAGGTCAATATATTTTATTTCTTCTTGTGTCTCCATCCTGCTGTTTCACATCCTCTGATAAGGATTTAGTATGTCCTCCTTAAATTTAACATGGTATTCTCTAATTGT
>NW_005054934.1:1179-3489 GCF_000277835.1 Geospiza fortis
TATGGATATTGCTGATGCATCTTGTTAAGCTGTAGCGAAGATGTGAGGAATAGAACAATAGAGCTATGTATTAGCGATTTGGAATAACTTTCTAAGTTGCAAAAAGTTTCTATAGCAAGGTTGAAATTATGAATAGGGTTTTATGCTTTGTCTTCTTATAAATGAACAAGCAAGTATTGTTTTAACTCCAGCTATGTGTGCTTATGTTGATTGGATAGAATCACTGTCAATATGCTTTCTCTCTGTGTAATTAGCTAGGATGAGTATTTGGTGACTTGTAACAAGTGAGTTTCTTTGGCTTGCTGCCTAGATGCGAACTGTCAAGATCTTTGCATAGACAAAACTATGTATTATATAGATTCTAGAAAATAAACGGTTCCCGACACATCCGTCAGTGGTCCTGTCCCGTTCATGTCTGTATATAAACTGTCAGCACAAAGCCAGACTGCTGGCTGGTGCTGAGCTAGCCTGGGCTTTGGATTCCCGCACCCCAGCAAGTGGATGACCTTACACTGTTTTTAGGTACACAAAACCCTTTTCTTTTTTTTTTTATATCTTATGTTTTGCTAAGGTCTATAACACAGTAGATTCATCACACTATTATTTCCATAAGTGACACATAGATATTATATTCATTACACTACTATTTCTATGAGCAACACAGTGCATACTCAAGCTGATAGATTATATTGTCATATTTTCTGAAAAAATCTCTTTACCCAGGATTTTCTCCTGGGAAGCTGAGAAGCCTCAGAGAAAAAGGGAAACAAATTCTTATCTCCTTTGCTTCTCCTGTGTTGTGCTCACATGTGGAATGTGTTTGGAGATTGTTTATCCAGCTGGTGATTGTTTCATTGGTTTCATGTGAATTGTTTTGACTTATTGGCCAATCACTGCCAAGCTGTGTCGGGGCTCTGGAAGGAGTCACGAGTTTTCATTATCTTTTTAGCCTTCTGTAAGTATCCTTTCTGTATTCTTTAGTATAGTTTAGTTTAGTATGCTTTAATATAATATCATAAAATAATAAATTAGCCTTCTAAGAACATGGATTCAGATTCATCATTCCTTCCTGCCACGGGGCACCCCGCAAATACAATATTATATTGTATTAGCAAGCAGCTAAAAAGAGTTATAATTGATACTATTTCTAAATACTTATAATCACTAACAGCATGCATAGGCTAATACATAAATGCAAAAGCCAATATTATCTAGACATTTTTCACACTGCCAGGTGTGTACGCCCTGCTCTACATCCTGTGATAGTCCTGGTGTTCCCAGACCGAGCAATAGCTAAACAGTTTAAAATAAACAATTTCTGACCTCAGCTTATCAGTCTGGAGCTTGTTGTGCCCCCTTTATTTCGCTTGGCCAGAGGGAGCTGGTGAAATGAGGGATGGGAACAATGGTTCTGCCCAGAAAATAAAAACTTTAATAACAAAAATAACAAATGTGGAAACTGCAAAGTACATAAGTACATCAGGCAAGATCCAAAGACCCATGGGCATGGCAAACGCAGCCAGGTATAGGGGTATCTGAGGGCAAAGGTCCAGTCATGAATGCAAACTCAGAACATGACCTTATTTGTAGCCCCCCTGCCTTCAGTTTCTCTGTCTCTCTGGGCCTAGCTTACAGCTACAGGACCCATTTCTGAGCAGGAAAAAACCACATGGTGGGGATACTGGAGCATTCAGTCACCCCAGGACACAGGCCTAACTTACTTAGATATCCTAGGTAATGAAACATCTAAGAAAGCAGGATTTCTCCCAGATTTGCTATAGCATATGTACACAGAGATAAAGACTTAGTGCAAGCAAGGTACCCATGAAAAATTTCCCTTTAAGTTAAGTAAAATACTCTGTATGCCTTTGTATCTCCCCAACAGGTAAAGGGTTGGGCCTTGAGGAGTGAGAGTATCAGCCCAGGATTTGTTGTCATTTCGTGGTCCTCTGAGTACAGCAAGCTTGAGAGTTTGCTGGCTCTGAGAGGCATCCCACTCAGAAGGAGGTTGCTGGTTGCAACCCCCTGCAGTCCAGAAGAGCTAAAAGGGCGTCATTTTGGACCGCTGTTTACAGGGTCGCAAAAGAGTGAGCTTTAGTCATAACAATGTTTCATCCTGGCCACAGTTTGGGTCAGCACTTTCTTTGAAAGTATGAGAACAGGGATGTTATGCCATTCAGGCAAGAAAAAGAGTTTCCAAGGCTGTTCATAAAGAAAACAGGACATCAGCAGTTCCTGGGAGCAGGCAGTTTCTGATAAGCTCAAGAAGAGCTCAGCCCAGGTGCTGAGGCATTTCTCAGATCACAGAGA
>NW_005054934.1:4123-14978 GCF_000277835.1 Geospiza fortis
ACCACAACAGGTGGGCACCTGGAGTCCAGAGTCCAGCCAAGGTTAACCCACTGTTGTCCCTAAAACAAGATTCTTTTTGATTTGCGGAAAAAAACTCCACAACTTGTACAAGTTGTAAAGCCGGTATGATTTATTTCAGTGCTGGACGCATGCTCCCCAAGGACATGTCCACCCCCGAAAATTCCCAAGTCTATTTTATCCCCTAATCTGTTGCATATGCATAAAAGACATGTGCATATGTATTAGACTGTCTTATCAATTTTATGAGCCTGCTATGAGCAGTTCTTCAGTCACGTAGTTTTAATGTGGTGTTTGTAACCCAGATTCAGTTTTTCAGTCTGCTTCAGCCCCAAGGATAGCGGAGGAGTGAGGAGGTGGGGGGGGCCCTCTTCTTATCTCTCTTTTCAGCTTGGGCTTGCATTCCTTTCTAAGTAACCTTGAAACTCCTTTATTCTCTCTGCAGGCTTTTTTGTGAACACGCGAGTTAACAGACTAAACAAGCAGTCTCCAGCTAAATCCAAAATTGGTTTCTACCCTGAGTTAAGTTTCCAACCCCCTGTCTCACTTTTACCCAGTGTGCAAGAGACAACAAACACACTGAGTTGAGACATTGGATTTTATTACCATTCGGCAAAATAGGGTGCCAGACATCTAACACAACTGGCACACCCTCTAGGAAACAAGCACAGTCTTTTATACTAAAAGGTAGCAAAGAAAGAATGATACAGAAAGAGGTGATTGGTCAGTCATGCTTATATAAAAAGATTCTTAATGCACATGTGGAGGTCCTGGTCCAGTTCATGGTTTCTTCTAATTCATTAACTGTCTAAAAAGTAAAAAACCCCTTTTTTTTAACTGTAAGAGGGCAGTTTAGATTAGATATTAAGAAGAAATTCTTTACTGTGAGGGTGGTGAGGCACTAGAACAGGTTGCCCAGAGAAGCTGTGGATGCCCCATCATTGGGAAGTGTTCAAGGGTGTGAAAAATCTCAATCACTTGTTTTAAAATTTAATAAAGTTTAATCATAATAAAATGGTTATAAAAATAGTAATACAAATTAGAGCAATAAGAATTTGGACAACCAGAGTTAGGACAATAAAGAACAATAAAAGCAAAGAATTACGGACATTCAGATGCTTTCCTCTTGAAAGCATTGCTCGCTAACAAAGGATTAACTCTTAAAAGCAATGTTTTGCGGAGATGAACAAAACTCCACAACTTTTGTGAAAGTTGTAAAGCCGGTATGTTTATTACAGAGCTGGACGCAGGTGGGAATCGTTCCCCTAAAATGACATGCGTACTTCTGGGAACTTCAGGTCCTTTTTTATCCCCCTCTCAAATACATATGCATACAATTTCACAATAGGTTCATACATATTCATTTTTACAAATTTCGCGTGACATTTGCCGCTAGTTCTTCTTTATTAGAAAGAATTCCTAGGTCAGGTTGACCTGCTCTCACAGCAGTCTCTCTGTCTCTCTCTATCACTTTCTGTCTCCCCCCCTCTTATCTCTGTCCTTCACTGAAGCAGTTTCTCTGAGCTTAGGCTTTTGCAGTCAGACTATACATCAAGCTACATTCTTAAAGATGTACATTCCACCTAAATCAAAATGGATTTCTACCCTGGAAAATTTCTACTCTACCTCAGCAATAGGCTGTTACATATTCATATTTCTTGTACATGATTCAAAAATTCTTTTCAAACAAAGGCTCTTTTCTGGTTATTGTCAACTTCCCCCCTCATCTTGTAAATCAGTCATCTCAGTCCCCACCAAGTCTGGTCCTTCCCAATAAGGAGGCAATAATTCTTCTCTTGGGGATTTTGGTGTCTTGTTGCTGTTATCTCTGTGCAAAGAATTTCTTGAGCTAGTTAGAAAAAGTATCCTACATCGCATAGTTTCTAGTTTAATATTATGTTATAGCCTAAAACTATATTTAACACACTACTGAAAAGGATTAATGCAGTATAACTTTCTAACATAACACTTATAATATTCATTTTAATATTTGCAAAAAGCCAATCATATAATATGCATTTTTGACACTAGAAAGGTCAGTTTGGATAGGGCTTTGAGCAACCTGTCCTAGTGAAAGATGTCCCTGCCCTTGTCAGGGGGGGTTAGACTAAATGATCTTCAAAGGTTCTTTTCAACCCAAACCATTCTATGATTGTATGACTTTGCAACTGCTAAGATTGTAAACTGGGGGGATTCCACACTGGTAAGTATGTAAAGATGTATGTATGTAAAGAAGGGGTTGGACTGTATAGTATTTGCACTTGGGGATGGCATGGTTGAGAGCCTCTGGGTAAGGTTTAGGGGGAAAAACTAATAAAGTGGATGTTGTTGTGGGAGTCTACTTTAGATCACCCAGCCAGGATGATTACACCAGTGTATTATTCTATAAGGTGTGGGAACTCAGCACATCACTTCGGATGTGCAGAGTCTCCCAAGACCCCGCCGGGGGTCTCGGAGATCTTGGCATGATGCCCGGAACACTTGGTGGCTTGACTTTGATCCTGCAAATGAATTGCCAGCTTTGTATGAGAGTTGGAAGGTCACACGGGTTTAATGGGTGTATTTACAGGGTGCACACAGGGTGAAAATAGAAGTTTTAAGATTTTTGGTATAAGGGTAATGGGGACAAGATGGAGGGAACAGGGCGTGTCTCGTCCTTCTTCTTTCTTCTTCTTGTTCTCCATCTTCTGCTGTGATGTTGGCACTTGGGGATTGTTATAGAGTAGAAATGCACTGTCTAACATAGGTGATAGGTATTGGAAATTAAAGGTAAATATGATGTACGTAGTTTGTAGTATAAAAGATGATACTGCCTCGGGAGCGGTCGGAGACTGTTGTGGCTGCCTTGCTGAACAGACCTCTGCTCGGCAGGGAGAAAATTTTAGAGATAAGAAATAATAAACAATCCGAAGATCGAACTCCAGAGAGTCCAGTCTCCTTCTTCAGAGCCTGTGTCCGTTCCAGGACCACCCAACTCATCTCGGGACAGAGACCAGACAGCCGAACCCGAGAATTAGGAATTAAGGGAAATATCTAGATCCCTTGCCCTTGTCATTACCGGTGACTTCAATGTCCCAGATGTTAACTGGAACTATCAGACAACAAACACAATTAGATCCAAGAAATTCCTGAAGCATGTTAAAGATAACTTTTTGATAAAGATACTAAGGGACCAAGTAGGAAAGGTGCACTCATAGACCTTTTGTTTGTAAATAGAGATGGTCTCATGGGTGAAGTGATGATTGGTGGCTTTCTTGGCCACAGTGATCATGAAATAGTTGAGTTGAAAATGTTTGCTGATATGAGAAAAAATGGAAGCAGAGGTGCTACGCTGGATTTTGGGGAAGCAGACTTAGGGTTGTTCAAGGAGCTAGTAAGGTCCCCTGGGAATCTGCTTTCAAGAATACTGGAGCCCATAAATGCTGGTCACTTTCTAAGAATTATCTTTTAAGAGCACAGGAGTAGGAAATTCCAGTGTGTCAGAAATCAAGCAATTGGGGTAGAATGCCACCTTGGCTGAACAGAGATCTCCTGGAACGTAGGCAGAAAAAGAGAATATATGAACTTAGGAAACAAAATCAGGCTGCAAAGGAGGACTACAGAGATGCTGTTCACTACTGTAGGGAAAAAATTTGTACAACCAAAGCTCAATTGAAGTTGAAGCTGGCCAGTACTGTGCTGAATGACAAAAAATGCTTTTTTGCCTATGATAACAGCAAAAGGAGGACTAAAGAAAACATTGGTCCATTACTTGATGAGGTTGGTCACCTTGCCAATAGGGATGAACATCAAGCGGAGACAGTTAATGCCTTCTTCACCTCTGTCTTTAACACCAATGATGGGCCCTGGGCTCAAGGGCTATGACTTGGGGAGTGCCAAGTTTCCAGTCAACTTTGAACTTTTATGGGATGTGCTGCTGCAAGTGAATGCACAGAAGTCTATGTGGCTCGATGGGATTCATCCCACAGTACTGAAAGTTGGCTGATGTTCTTGCAAGACCTCGCTCAGTTATTTATCAATGGTCTTGGGAAATGGAAGATGTTCCAGTTGACTGGAAGATAGTAAATATTATTCCCATTTTTAAGAAGGGCAAGAAAAGTCCTGGGTAATCATAAGCTTGTCAATCTTACTTTGGTGCCTGGTAATATTAGGGAGAAGATTATTCAGGGAGTTATTGAAAAACACTTGAGAGTGTCTTAGGTTGAAAATGCAAGATGTGTCTGGGGGTGTGTATTCTATTGCCATCTGTTAGATGTGGGGCAGTTATCTTCTGTTAATTGGGCCACCTGTTAAAACCAGGTGGGGCAGTTTTCTTTATCTCTTCCACAACCAATCCTCCCTCCCGGGAGATATCTTCTGTTAACGGGCCATTGAGTCTCACTGCATGACTGATAAAATTACATCATCCCACTGTGAGATGCTCCACCCAGGGGGAGGAGCCAAACATTCCTACCTGGATATAATATGAAATTTGTAACACGACAGGCAGCCTTTTCCCACTGGATTCCCAGAGGAGCAGCTTTCTTTCCCACTGGGTTCCCAGAGGAAGACCAGGCCCATCTATACCACTACTGGACCTTCACAGGAAAACTACACCATTCTACAGGATCATTGTTTCAACAGAACCACATCTGTCACTCCAGGAGGACTGCAGCCACCATTTAATCAGACTGCTACCAACACCCTGACCCACAGAGTGTCAGGTCATATTCTGACTCTGTCAGTGTTGTTTTGTAATACTTCATTTTTATTTTTACATTTTCTTTTGATTTTTTAAGTTTTTCCTAATAAAGAACTGTTATTCCTATTCCCATATCTTTGCCTGAGAGTCCCTTAATTTCAAAATTATAATAATTTGGAGGGAGGGAGTTTGCATTTTCCATTTCAAGGGAGGCTCCTGCCTTCCTTAGCATACACCTGTCTTTTCAAACCAAGACAGAGAGTCATCAGTCAAGGCCACCATGGGTTCATGAAGGGAAAGTCATGCCTTACTAACTTAACATTCTTTTATGACACAGTTACCCACCTGGTGGGCAAAGGTAAGGCATTGGCAGTAGGGTTTGGGGGATTTTAGAAAAGCTTTTGATACTGTCTCTCACAGGATCTGTATTGGGTTTGCATGTCCTGGTTTTTGGTAGCAGGGGGGCAACAGAAGTGGCTTCTGTAAGAAGCTGCTAGAAGCTTCCTCAGTGTCCAGCAGAGCCTATCCCTGGTGGCTCCAAAGATGGACATGCCACTGGCCAAGCCTAGGTCAATTAGAAATAGTGGTAACACCTCTGTGATAACAGTTAAGAAAAAATCAAAACAAAAAGTGGTTGTGTAATTTTAATTTCAGCCAGAGAAGAGCAGAGTGAGAACATGTGAGATGAACAACTATGCGGACACCAAAGTCAGTGAAGAAGGAGGGGGAGGAGGTGCTCCAAGTGCCGGAGCCAAGATTCCTCTGCAGCCTGTGGCGAAGACCATGATAAAGCAGGCTGTCCCCCTGCAGCCCATGGAGGTCCATGACAGTGCAGAGATCCACCTGTAGCCTGTGGAAGACCCCCACACCAGACCAGGTGGATGCCTAGAAGAGGCTGTGATCCTATGGGAGCCCCATGGAGAGGCCGGCCCTGCTCCCATGTTGAAGCAGTCTGTCCTTAGAGAACTGCACCCTGTGGAAGAGTGACCCACGCTGCAGCAGTTTGAGGGGGAGGTTTTGCCCATGGGATGGACTCACGTTGCAGGAGTTTGCAGAGAACTGTTGCTCGTGAGATGGACTCACATTAGAGAAGTTCACGGAGAACTGTCTCCTGTGGGAAGGACATCACGGTGCAGCAGGGGAATGACTCCTATCCCTGAGCAACGGGAGAAGCCATGTGTAATGAACTGACCATAACCCCCATTCCCTGTCTCTTTACATCACTGGGGAAGGAGGTAGAGCTGGGAAGTAGGGAGGAATGGGAGGAAGGTGTTTTTAAGGGTTTATTTTACTTCTTATTGTCTTGCTCTGATTTTGTTAGCAATAAATTCACTTCATATCGCTAAGCTGAGCCTGTTTTGCCCATGATGGTATTTGGTGAGTGATCTCTCCCAGTCCGTATATTGTCAAAACCTCCCTCATAGGTCCCCCTGATGGGGAGACCCCTAAAAAGTTCTGTGCCAGGAATGAAAGACGGACGGGACTCTTGGTTTTTCAGTCTTCGGGTTATTGTTTATTTTTCTCTTATCAAAAGTTCTGCACGCCATCTACATGCCAGACTTAGCATACAAAGAGAAGGCACCAAAAGTCACAAGATGCACAGATTCAAGGTCTTTTAAAGCTCTTTTTTCCAATTAACTCTTAGAACGTATTTTATTTCTACCTTTCTACCAATATCTTATTATTTTTCTGTCCACTCAACATCTGCATTGCAGTTCTTTCTAACCAATCACCCTGTGCTCCCAACACTGCAGAAAATGGAGTAGATGAAGAAGAACAAGAAGATCAGACAATGCCCAAAATCCTCCATCTTGTCTCCAATTCACCTCCATACTAAAAACCCAAATCTCTAAGTTTTTTACCCTGTGATAAACTATACTTACTATCTATTTCATACACTCGTAGTTTCTAATTCATCCCAAAGTCTTGGAAGCTTTCTTCATGGATGAAGGTTAAAATCAGTGTTCTCCTGAGGATCAGGACATTTCAGGATAGGCAGAGAAATATTCCCTGTGCCCTGGGTGAATCGTTAAAACCAAAAATCACAGACAAAGACTCTCTAACTAGTCAGAGTTAGAAAGTTGTATGTTTATTACGCCAGCGGGCGGCATAGGGGGTCATTCCCAAAATGCGTGACCGTACCGTACAAGGATTTTTGCCTTCTCTTTATTTCCCAAAATAATACATATGCACAACCCCAGCGCCTCCCATCCTCGCTTTGTATTAAAATGAGATTATTAGTCTTTTATGCGGGTGGAAACCTCCCTTGTGTTGTATTGCACTAAATAGTTATTTAGTTATTTGCACTGGGTGTTTGGTAATTTGCACTGTTCATATTATTTGTATCCTACCATCACATGGTCTTCCCCTTCCCCCCCCACCCCCGTTAGTGTTGGCAGTCTCTTTCTGGTTTACCCCTCCCCTCGCCCCTCCTCGCTTGTATCCCATTGACTGTTGCCCCCATCCTCCAGAGTCCAGGCTACAGGTTCTGTGTTTATTAATTTTTAGAAATTAATAATAATTTATCATAATCATACTATATATAGTTATTATATATTAATATCAATAAACATATCAATTAAATAATAAATTGCTGTATTAATTGATATTAATATATACTAATTAATTATTTAATAATAATTAATAATTTTTAAAAAATATTACAGTTTTGAGTATACTGATCAATCCATAATTTACAATAGCCCATCAGACCTCATAGCTTTCTTACACCTCTTTTGGTCTTGGGTGGTGGAATTGACAGGATCCTCACAACTCTTTCAGGACTGAGCTTTTTGTACCCTTTTCCAATTAGATGCCCCTCTTCTTGTACAAATTGGAGTTGTTTCTTTGATACTTTTAATCCTTTTTCTCCCAGAAAATTTAGTAAACATGCTGGCCTGTTGGACTTGTTCTTGATCTTTGCCTGATATTAGTAGGTCATCCACATATTGTAGAATTTGTATTTCTCCCCCAGCTACAAAGGATTTTATACGATCCTCTAAGGCTCGTCCAAATAGGTTAGGGGACTCTGTGAATCCCTGTGGGAGACAGGTCCACCTAAGTTCTTGTTTACATTTGCAGTCTGGGTCTTCCCATTTGAAGGCAAACCATTTCCTGCTCCCCACCTCTAACGGACAGGTCCAGAAAGGCGTCCTTCAAATCTACTACTGAGAACCATGCATGTTCTTGTGGAATTTGACTGAGAAGAGTATATGGATTTGATACTATCGGATCTCTGGAAATAGTTCATTTGTTTATTTCTCTCAAATCCTGCACCAATCGATAGGTTCCATCAGCCTTCTTGACAGCTAGAATTGGTGCATTATATGGTGACAGGCCTGGTTCTAGTATGCCTTCTTCCACGAGTCCCTGCATCACAGGTGTGAGTCCTCTCTGGCCTTCAGGGGAGATGAGATGTTTATCCAAGCAGGGGGAATTCCTGACTACATTTCTATCTTAATTGGTAGGATATTTAACAACCCTTGCCCTCCTCCTTCCACCCAGACTATTGGTTGAAGTTCTCCCATATCCTGTTCAGTTAATAACATTATTTGGGGTACCATCCTCCCCTCCTTTGGCACTATTCCAATTCCCATCTTTACTTGCAGGTCCTGCCCCAATAAGTTACAACCTAGTTTCAGGTTATAAAGGAAATCAGCCCTGCATTCCTTTGAATTACCTTTTATAATTATGCCCTCTATAACCTGGGCTCCAAACAGTTCCCCTTTTGCTCCCTGCACTTGGCAGATCTTTTTGCTTAGCTGAGCCCCTCTGAGGAGCTTCGTCACACAGGATCGATCAGCACCTGTGTCCAATAGAAACTCATATTCTTCGCTCTGGGGGCCAATTTCTAAGTTTACCGGGGCTCTATCTGGTGTCTGATCTCATTCTCCAGAACCTAGAGCCCCTGACACCCCTAATCATCATCTCCTCTCAGAATCTTCTCCAGGGTGTCCTGTTCTTTCTCAATTGCTTCATCCATTTGTAATTTTTTGCAGGACCGCTTAACGTGCCCTTTTTTGCTGCAGTAATAGCAATACGCATAATCTTTTCCATTTACCCAGCTTCCCTTTATTTTCTGCTTCCCCTTTTGGCTCCCTTCTTCCCACTCCTACACTTTCTCTTGCTACTGCCAACACAATTTTTGCTTTTGTTCTGTTCTTCTCCTCATCTCTCCTTAAATAAAGTTTTAGAGCTTCCCTTAACAGATCGTTAATTCCCCTTTCTTGCCAGTCTTCCAATTTTTTCTAATTTCCCTCTAATGTCAGGCCAAGCTTTGGTAACAAACTGTACTTTTAATAATACTTGGCCCTCTGGTCCATCAAGATCAATGTTGGAATGTAACTGAAAATTTCATTTTAATCGACTTAGCCATGCCCCTGGGGACTCATCCTTTTCCTGACCCCCATCAAATGCCAATTTGGTATTGCTGCTTTTGGGTACAGATTCTTTTGTGCCTCTTATAATTAGAGTTTTTGCTCACCCAGAAGTCCAGTGCAGTTCTCCTTCTCCCAGATCTTTATCCCTGCTGATCTTATGAGGCGTATCTCCTCTGGGGAGGAGAGGATATTCATAATAGAATGCACCTCCCCCCAGGTATATATATTGGGACCCAGGAATTGATCTATTTGCTGTGCTGTCCCAATTGGATGATCTACCAAGCTCACCAGTTCCTTTTGGAATGTTCTTACTTCAGAGGCTGTCAGGGGTGCATTTACAGAACCTATTCCTCCTATCCCCTAGTGGAACTTCCCTCAGGAGAAACAGCTTGTCAGGATTTAACTCTGGCCTTACACCCCTTTTTGATCTGGTATTACGGTAAGGGCCAGCATCTAAAGGGTCATTTGACTGTCTCACGAATTCTTTGTTATCATTGTGGGAGGGTACAGTTGTTAGGTTGGAGGATATATCCAGAGTTTTTTTCTCAGGGAAAGGTGTTGTATTCTGATTTACACGTTGAGCAAGCTGCATGTTAGTGGGTGTAGAGGGCAGCGGGGGAAAAGCATCAAGGGGTGGATATATATGAGGGAGTGGAGTTGTTGGAGGTAAAAATAACATGGAGATTCTCTGAGGAGATAGAAGAGAGGTGGGGATCATTGGAGGGGATAAAGGTAGGTTTAGAGAAGCAGGAGTCTGGGTGTTAAGTGGGGGGGGTGGCTTGATAGTTTGGAGGAAGAGTTGGTGGGGCTACATAATCAAGGAGATCCCACCTCTTTTGAATAACTCCCTTGTTTTCTTTATCCTTTTCCTCTGATTTCTGCTCTTTATCCTTTTTTAGTTTGTATACCTTAGAATCTCCTTCTAAGAATTTGACCCAGCAAGTAACATACTCTACTTCTTCTGAATTAGGGTTTTCTTGGTTACACACTTGCTGATATAATAAATTACATAACCACTTATCTCTACTTCCATACCAGGGCCACTTTAAAGATTTTTGTTGTAATTTCCTCTTTAGTCAATGTTCCACACAATAATAAATCATCCTCACTTGATCTAACTTTTTAGTTGTTTCCCACTTATTTCAGTCATCCAGTATATCACCAAGGGTGCTACCAGGAGGAATCTTCTTATTCTTTTTCCTTGGTCGCCCTCCTCATCTACTGTGGCTCTGACCCATGGTGACTTTTAAGTTACTATAAGCTTTCGGGCCAGTAAATAAAACTGCTTACTGTTACTGGCCCTTTTAAAAGTTCCGTCTTACTCTTTTTTTTTAACTTAAAAGAGAGAAGTTCTCCTCTGAATTTAAATTAGCTCCTTTTAATCTCTTTCTGTTTATGCAACAGGTCTCCTTGCCCTCAACAATCAACTTTGGTGCCCCTGGGCACTCTTATCTGGTGTTCTTATCCAAGGAACACTTACTCTTTGGCACTCACACACACATTCTTTCACACCCTCAGGCCTGTTCATTCATACTTCTCAACTTCTGCTTAGCCAAGTTTTTGGCTCTTAGTGCCTCGCCCACCTAGACTTATGTAGGTACTTTTTTCAACACTCCAGAGCCCTTGAGTACTGACACCCTAAGTTTCCCTGCTGACCTAGGTTCAGCACCTCCATAAATTTCCCTTTTCTTTTATTGAACAGAGGAAGGAAATGTTAGCAAACCTCATAGACTTACACAAAGTGGAACCCTGTTGCCAGAGAATCACTGGTCCGTGT
>NW_005054934.1:15888-21459 GCF_000277835.1 Geospiza fortis
CCCCCGTCCCCTTGGCCCCTGCCCCTGTCTGTGGATGGGTGATACTTACCAACTAGCATCTTGCTCCGCTGTGCCTCATGTGCCTCAGGCCTTTTTCCCGGATACTGACAAAAGGTCCCTCCATGTATCTGGGGAGATCAGGCAGCCGTCCCATCTTCCGGTCTAGGTTGGGCGAGGTTGTATCCTGGCGAAAGCCCCCAAGCTGTTTTAAACGGGAACACACTCCTGGAGATAAAGTGATTTCAGCATTTATTATAAGGCCTAAAGCTTGGAGGGCCCGTGGGTTGAGCAGGAGAGTTCCCGACAAATGAGGGTGCTGCAGAGCCGGTGCTGGCTGGATCTTCTTCCTTTCTTGAGCAGGGATGTTCCCGATGTTCCAGGTGGAGCGACACAGATTCACTGGGTCGGATGTCCCCTTTTTATACTGTTTTTTGTTTCTTTGGAGTGGTTTCTGTTGGGATCCTTCATTTGCATGAAAGTTAAGGTGCTTGATTTGCCCTTACAGTTCTTTTCAGGCTGGCTCTTTTTTGCCTTGGGGGGAGGGGGGGGGTGTGCACTTTACTTAGGTGTACCGTAATTCTTATAACTACCCTTTTAACCCCTTTTACAATATAATAACCAAATTTTTTAACAGTACATGCTTAACAATTATTAACTATTTACGACAGTTTCTAACCTATTTTTGACAGAATGATTTGGGTTGGAAGGGACATCTTTGAAGATCATTTAGTCCAACCTCCCTGACAAGGGCAAGGACAGCTTTCACTAGGACAGGTTGCTCAAAGCCCTATCCAAACTGACCTTGAACACTTCCCAATGATGGGGCATCCACAGATTCTCTGGGCAACCTGTTCTAGTGCCTCACCACCCTCACAGTAAAGAATTTCTTCCTAATATCTAATCTAAACTGCCCTCTTACAGTTTAAAGCCATTGCCCCTCTGTATATCACTAAAGGCCCCGGTAAAAAGTCTGTATTTCTTATAAATCGCCTTTAAGTATTGAAAAGGCACAATAAGGTCTCCTCAGAGACATCTCGAGACTAAAGAATTCCAGCTCTCTCTGCCTTTCTTCGTAGGAGAGGTGTTCCAGTCCTCTGACCATTTTAATGGTCATGCTCTGGACCTGCTCTAATAGGTCCACATCTTTCTTGCATTGGGGGCCCCAGAGGTACACACAGTACTCCAGGTGGAGTCTCATCAGAGAAGAGTAGAGGGGCAGAATCACCTCTCTTGACCTGCTAGCCATACTTTTTTGATTCATCCAGGATACATTGGCTTTCTGGGCTGCAAGCTCACATTGCCAGCTCATGTTCAATTTTTCATCCATCAGTACCCCCAATCCTTCTCTGCAGGGCTGCTTTCAATCCATTCATCCCACAGTCTGTATTGATACTGGGGATTGCCCTGACTCAGGTGCAGGCCTTGTTGAACTTCATAAGGATCACATGGACCCACTTCTTGAGCCTGTCACGGTTCCTCTGGATGGCATCCTTTCCCTCAAGTGAATCAACTGCACTGCTCAGCTTGGTATCAGCTGAAAACTTGCTGCAAGTGCACTCAATCCCACTGTCTATGCCATTGATGAAGATAATGAACACTACTGATGCCAGTACCCTTGAGGGACATCACTCATTACTGGTTTCTACTTGGACATTGAGCTGTTGACTTTGAATGCATCCATTAGCCAATTCCTTATCCAACAGTCCATCTATCAAACCCACATCTCTCCAATTTAGTGGCAAGAATAAGTCCACAATAGCTAACATCAGTTGCTCTTCCTTTGTCCACTGATGTAGTTACCCCATCGTAGAAGGCCACTAGATTAGTCAGGCATGACTTGCCTTTGCTGAAGTCATGTTGGCCATCTCTAATCACTTCTTTGTCTTCCATATGTTTTGATGCATCTTCCAGGAGGATCTGTTCCATGATCTAACTGGGCACAGAGGTGAGGCTGACTGTTCAGACTAGTTCTTTTTAGCCTTTTAAGAAATGAATGTGACACTTTCCTTTTTCCAGTCACTGGGGAGTTTGCCTGACTGCCACGACTTTTAGAATATGTTGGAGAATGGCTTAGCAACTACATCAGCCAATTCCCTGAGGACCCTGAGATGCATCTTGTTGGATCCCATGGACTTGTGTATGTTCACATTCCTCCGTTGGTCTCAAACCAGATCTACTATGACAAGAGTGACTTCATTCTCCCAGTCCCTGCCCTGAGGTTTGGGGACTCTAGAGATATGGGAAGAGAGATTACCATTGAAAACTGGGAAAAAAAAAAAAATTGGTAACAATCTCAGCCCTCTCCATGCAGTGTCACCAGTTTTCCTGTCTTATTTATCCAGGAGAGGCGGGGCGGGGGGGAAATTTTCTTTAGTCTTCCTTTTCTGGCAAACGTACCTGCATGTTGATCCTCCGTGATGCTTGTGGGTCCTTTCCAACTCAGGATATTCTATGATTCTATGAAAGGAGCAAGTGGGGGTCCTAGTATCATTCATTGAGGGGCCACAGATTTTTGGATCTAGGAAGGGTTCTGCAGACTTTAAACCCGGAGTGCCAGCTACTGGGGTGACTAGTGTGAGTGAATTTGGTGATAGCTACTGAAATCAGACTGGGAGTGTAAGCACCCCTGGCCTGTGGTGACAGCTACTGGAGCAAGTGGTGTCTAACCTCCAACCACTGGGGTAAGAACAGTGTGCGTTCTGAAAACCAGCTACTGGAGGGACTGGTGTGACTTGGTGTGTGTACACACACATGTATGTGATCTGAAAAGACCAGGTGCTAGCTACTGGGAGGACCAGAGTAAATGGATTTGGTGTCAAACCGGGGGTGTTGGAGACCCTGGCCTGTGGTGTCAGCTACTGGAGCAAGTGGTGGGGTTCTGAGTGCCAGCTACCGATGAGATCTGTGTGTGTGCAAGTAAAATTTGTTGACTGCTACTAGAGTCAGACTAGGGGTATAGGTGCTGCACAGCCAGTAGTGTCAGCTACTGGAGTGGGATGGGGGGATCAGCATCAGCTACTGGAATGAGTGGGGATCTTTTATCTTCAGCCACTGGGTGGGGAACAGCATGTGTCCTGAAAGCCAGATATTGGGGGGAATCAGCATCAGTGAGGTGAGTGAGAGGCTCAATGCCAATGACTGGAGCAGGACTGCAGGTCACAGCATGCATACCTAGATCTGGCTGCTGAGGGGCAGGGGGAAGTTGGGTGTCTGTATTTTCCCCAAACCAGCTGTGTGGGTATGCATGTGCAAGCATCTTTGCTAGCAAACTTCAAGCTGTACTTGCCAGCAAGTAGCAGAAGGGTCTTGGGGCTGGGCTGGGGCATTAGGTAGGCAAGGGTTAATGCTGGTATGCCCATGGGGACTTGTGAATGTTGAGTGCCTGGGGGATGAGCTTGTGAGTGCATTCATGTTTGCTATCCCGCATCAAGCTCAATTAGCCCTGAGTAGGAACCCACGAAGCAAGTAAGAGGGTCTGGGACTGGGGCAGGGCTACCAGGTAGACAGAGGGTCCATGACAGTACTTGAGGGATCCTCAAAAGTGTGTGTGCACTTTCATTAGTGACTTTGTATCTCTACCAACCAGAGGAGAAAGGGGGCTTGGCTGTTGTCCTAGGGTGACGTTATGATGCTTGTATCCCCATTCATGTGTTCTGTTTATGCTGGATATTATGTTCTGTGCCTTCAAGACTGGCTCTGAAGAGTGAAAGTTTTGTTTTGGTTTCTTATCAGCCGCTCCCCCACGGCTGGCGGGACACACAGACAGGACAGCACATAGTGCAGGTTTTGCTTTTTGCTTGGCTTTTCGCTTTGCTCTTGCTTCTGCTTTGCTCCTGCTTTGCTCTCGCTTTTTGCTTCTGCTCATTAGTTAGTAGCTAAGCAGTCCAATTTTTTTCCTGGACTGTTTCTCCTTTCCCTTTTTTTGGACCTACTCAAACCTGCTCCGGACTGGGACCCGGGAAACACCGAGAGTTTGCACCTTGTGGCTGCAGCAGCTACCCTGGCGCCAGAGGGACTGATAACAGAGCGACCACCCCCAAGAGAGACTTTCTGAATTTTTCATCTTTTTCAGAGCAGTGAAAGAGTGGTGTCATCCGGAATTGTTCATATTGTGTGCTGGGGGGTGCTGTGCCTGTTAAATAAACAGGTTCTTTCCACTTCTCTCTGAGGAATCCTTCCCGACCCGGTTGGGGGGAGGGGCCGTGTGGGTTTGCTTTCTGGAGGGGCCCCCTTTTGGAGGTGTTCTCCCAAATTTGCCCTAAACCAGGACAGCTGTCTATTTTTATGTTATATGCAGGTCCTGTATATTAGGTGCTGTTGAAGGCAGCACCTTGTCTGGGGCAGTCTCTGTAACCAGCCATGTCAGTGTGCTCTCCATGTGCTTCTGGGATACATGCTCAGTTTTGCAACTGATTGAACCAGTAAACAGATAAGTGAGAGTTGAGTCCCTCAACCTAGGCAGAGACTCTGGGTGCCCAGGATGATGGGCTGGGCTTAAGCAACTGGGCAGGAGGGAGTCCTTGGCTGGAGGAGTATCTCAGTTTCAAGACAAATTTCAGGAGAAAACGTCCTGGAATGAACATTTCCTCTAAAGAGAAGAGCTCCATTAATCCCTTTTTGCCAATGAGAGAAATGCATAGCCGGGTGAAAGTGAAGAAAACCCCTGATTATTAACAAAAAAATGAGGGTGCCTGCAAGGCACAGAAAATGAAAGAAAAAACATTGAATAAATGGTAAATATTTGTGAAAAATGTGTATTATATTATTGTCTCTTCACAAATATTAAAATGAATACTATATGTGTTATGTTGGAAAATTATGCTGTATTAATCTCTTTTAAGTAGTGTGGTAGATATAGTTTTTAGGCTACAGCATAATATTAAAATAGAAACCATGTGATGTAAGATATTTTTGTAACGAGCTCAAGGAATGGATAAGATAATCAAGAAATTCTTTGCATAGACATAACAGCAACAAGACGCCAAAATCTCCAAGAGAAGAATTATTGCCTCCTTATCAGGAAAACCCACCTACATGGGGACCAAGACGATGGATTTACAAGATGAGGGGGGCAAGTTGACAATAACCAGAAAACAGCCTTTGTTTGAAAAGAATTTTTGAATCATGTATGAGATATATGAATATGCAACAGGCTATTGATTTTAAGGGTTAATCCTTTGTTAGCAAGGCATGCTTTTGTGGCTTAGTGCCCAAGAGCATCTGGATGTCCGTAATTCTTTGCTTTTTATTGTCTTTTATTGTCCTAACTTTGATTGTCCAAATTCTTATTGTCCTAATTTTTATTACTATTAAACTTCTAAAATTTTAACACAAGTGATTGGTGTTCTTCACATATTGAAATTGTGGAACCTTAGCCACTACTCCCCAGAAACCCAGTAACAGCCTTCTCTTGGCTGCAAGCACTTTCCCTTTTGGTGTGGTTATGGTCACAGCCGGCAGGGGCACTGATGGATCCCCAACCAGGCAGGGAGGGTGCGATGACTCACCTGCGGCTGCAGGCGGCGCTGTGGTGAGAGTCCAGCCATCTCTCTCTCACATGGGCAATAGCGG
>NW_005054934.1:21902-25216 GCF_000277835.1 Geospiza fortis
AGAGAGAAGGGAAATGCAGCTGGGAAATTAGGATAAAAAGGGAGGCTGCGTCCTCCAAAAATTTGAGAGATGCCAGGGGAATGCCCCATGGCCTCTCCCTTTATTCAAATAAAGTAAAAGGACTCCTCTGTCTCCTTTTTGGACATAAACCTCTGATGTTTGTGGATTAATTTTCCTAACACTACAGTGTAGCACAATTCCAGAGCAATGACAGAAGTACGGCAGGGGGTGGGCAGCAGCAGACCAAGCTCCCGAACAGAGTAAGGAAAAGGGTCCCTGGGATTTCTCACTGGCACTGGCTGGTTCTTTGGGTCCAGGCTGTACAAAGGGTGGGGGAGCAGCCCCCCGGCAGGAAAAACAAGGGTATTCCCGGGTCCTGTTGAGGCACACACTGGCTCTGGACTTGCTGACAGAAGAGCAGCAGAAGAAGCCAAGCCGGAAAGCTCAGTCACAGTGCCGAAGCAAAAAACAAAAAAAAAAAACAAAAACCACCAACGCAAAAAACAAACAACTCCTCCCCAAAACAAAACAACTAAACAAAAAGAAGCAGGCAAAACCCACAGAAAGAGCAGGATCTCTGGTCAGAGATACCGGCTGCACGTGTCCAGTCGAATGGCCCGTGCTGAAAAGGAAGGGCTGGCTGCCTCTTGTCTCGCTGGGCTCCCAACTCCCTCTGGAAACCCTGGCTTGGCTCCCATTCATCACGATAGTCCCAGAGCCAGGGAAGAGAGGGGGTGGAGTGGGGGCAGCAGCCACCTCGGGCACAAACAAAACAAAACAGATCAAAAGGCCCCCAAATGGTATGGGATAATAAACCGTCCCCAAGACAAGGAGGTTGCTAGGCTCCTAACATCTCTTAACAGTATTTGCAAATTAAGTTGCTCATCAAGCCTTTTATGCTTCTGTCCTAGGTTGACTATATGATGCTTTTATCCCCGATCGTCTTGTTCTGTTTATGCTGAATAATAAGTTTTGCACCTTTAAGACTTGTTCCAGAGAGTGAAGGGGGGAGAGAAGAAGCGCGCAGTTTGTTTTCAGACACTGCACTCACTCCTTCACATTCTTCCTCCTGGACTGTTGTTGTCTGCGGATGGACAGACAGCAGGACAGAGCTCTCCTTTGTTTTAGTTAGTTTTGGCTAGCTGAGGCAAAGAAGTTCCCTGGGCTGTGGGGATTTTTTCCCTTTTCCGTGGACCTGTTTAAACCTGCTGTGAAAAATGCCAACCACTTGTTTTTAAAATTTTAAAAGTTTATTAGTAATAAAATGGTTATAAAAATAGTAGCACAATTAGAGTAATAATAATTTGGACAATTTGGACAATATGAGACAATAGAAATAAAGAGTTACAGTTGTCTGGGTACCTTTTTCTGGGCAGCACAAGCCCGAAAAAGGACACATGTTAACAGAGGATTAACCCTTAAAAACAATAGCCCAGGCCCTGTGTAATGGAGAACTGGAGACACAAGTGAGGAGTGGGAGAAGGGTTTAAGTTTCTGAAATAGTAGTATGATTCATTTAGTATTGTCTTCCTGTGACCAGACAGTCTACTGAAGAATTGGTCTCATCTTAAATAACAGCATCATATATGTTTCAAAGGGATTTTTGACTACTATCAGTGACTTATCTCTCCAGGGACATTTATTAGACTTTCTTTTTTCCTTTCAGTGGTTTATCATTCTTTGAAACATAGTAGTGATCATTTATTCACAAAAATCAATGTAACTACACTGGTCTAGTACATTGACCTTGACTGGACACCAGATGCAAAAATTGTCTAGTTTTCTGTGAAGCGTATGAAGGGCCATTGTCTGTTTTGATGGTGTGAGGGATGCCCAAAGCTACAAAAGCTGATCACCAGTGTATGATGGCATCCCGACCTTTTTCTCTTGTGTGTACTGTAGCCCATATTGCTGATGAAAAAGTATTAATTGAGACATGCATATTTTAAACAGCCAAATTCAGGGATGTGTGTGACATCAGTTTGCCAGATTTTTATAGCATGCAAACCATGAGGGTTCACCTCCCTGTCCTAGATTGCAAGGTAATGTGTGTATTCTATTTGCCATCTGTTAGAGGTGTGGCAGTTATCTTCTGTTAATTGGACAGTATTCTTTATCTCTTCCACAAACCAATCCTCCCTCCGGGGAGGCATCTGCTGTTAATAGGCTACTGAGTGTCACTGCATGACTGATAAAAATCACAGCATCCCATTGTGAGATGCTCCACCCAGAGGGAGGAGCCAAGCATTCCTAACAGGATATAATCTGAGATTTTGGGACACCAGAACAGCCTTTCCACTGGATTCCCAGAGGAGCAGCTGACTTTTCCACTGGATCTTCAGAGGAAGACTACAGCCTTCTACAGGATCACTGCTCCAACAGAACTACATCTGCCACTGCAGGAGGACTGCAGCCACCATTCCAATTGGACTGCTACCAACACCCTGACCAACAGGGTGTCAGGTCGTATTCTGACTCTGCCAGTGTTGTTTTCTATTACTGCATTGTTTATTTTATCTTTTTATTTTCTTCCCTAATAAAGAAATGTTATTCCTGCTCCCATATCTTTGCCTGAGAGCCCCCTTTAATTTCAAATTTATAAAAATTCAGAGGGAGGGGGTTTACAGCTCAGGGGAGGCTCCCACCTTCCCTAGAAGACACCTGTCTTTTCAAACCAAGACAGGTTTCTTCATCCTACCCAGCATCCTAATTCCAGTAGTGTGTTTTGGGGGTTTATTAGTAATTGCACCCAGTTCCTTCCAGGAGGAGTAGTGGATGAGGCTTTTCAGCCTTTCCTTTGCTTCTTCTCCTTTGAATCTGTTAGGTCACTTTTTGAGAATGTTCCGTTTCCCCTGAATGTTAAAGAGACCACTTTCCTGGTATTTAATCTAGTAAGCTTCTTCTATATTGAGACATAAACTTTAAGGAATTTAGAGATTTTAGAGGAGCTAAGATTTTAGCTGGAGATAAGCTTTATTTGGGTTAATTAAAATAAATGGGTAGGTCTTGATGAAGTTAAGAGTTAGTAGTTAACTAATAATTGATTGCTTGTCAAGACAATGTTTGGTTAGCTGGGTTTATAATGAAGAATATAGAAACTGATAAATAGCTTTTAGGAACATAAGACAATTGTAGGCCTCCTCTGTTCTGAAACCAATTGAAGACAGGGAATGGGAGTTCTACCAAGGGTTCATTTGTCATATTTGCATTGAAAAGATAGAAAGGTCAGAACCAGGAAGACTTTATTTACTTCCTCATTTTGGGACCCCTCTGTCACAGACATTTCTTTTATGAAAAATCCTCTCTTAGGATTT
>NW_005054934.1:28370-36894 GCF_000277835.1 Geospiza fortis
TTCTATTCTTAGGTAGTTAGCAGCTTCTGGAAACTCTCCTTTTCTTTTTCTTTTTAGTATAGTATAATAGATGTATATATCATAGCATAATAAATCAAGCCTTCTGATCATGGAGCCCATCTCGTCTCTTCCTTCACCCCGAAAACCTTGTGTCCAACCGACGACACCCCTCCCCAGGAAAAGGACCATCGACCCATTTCAAGGAACAAACTACGCAAGCTTAATAGCTTTTGAACTAATTACCATACGAAGCGGGGAATGGGATGTACCAAAGTTATGAATATGTATTTGTATTTTGGGTATTCAATACTTGTATAGATAAAAGGACTCTGTAATCACCTGTAAATCACAGTGTGTATTTGGGAGCTATCCCGCATGCTGCCCAGCGTCGCAATAAACATACACTTTCTAACTTTAAACTGTTAGAGAGATTTTGTCCGTCATAGTTGGATATCGGTACTAGATCAACGTCCATATTTTTTTTAAAAAATCAGTATGGTCTGCAACTTCTCTAAAATGAAGGCTGAGATTTCCAGAAGAGGTGATGAGACCCCTGACCCAGAAGCAGACCCAGGTGTAGAAAATTCTAAGTGGTGTAGAAAACAGGAGAGAATGAGTCGAACCCTTAAGGAATTTTTTGATCCCCCAGCCTGGGAATTTTCACATAAACAAATTCAGAACCCAGACAAGGTGGGGAAATAACTGGAAGAGAGCTACCATGATAACTAGAAGACCAACAAGTACCAATTACTACCTCAACAGTACAAAACAACTCGAACTTGTATGCTCCAAAACATCTTCAGTACATCAATAACATCATAGTGTGGGGAAACACAGCAACAGAAGTGTTTAAGAAAGGAGAGAAAATCATCCAAATTCTCCTAAAAACCAGTTTCACCAGCAAAAAGAGCAAAGTTAAGAAACCTGCTCAAAAGTTCCAGTTCCTAGGGGTAAAGTAACAAAATAGACAGCAACAGATTCCCAGCAATGTCATCAACAAGATCACAGCAATGTCTCCACCAACCAACAAGAAGGAAACACCAGCTTTCCTAAGTGCCATAAACTTTTTAAAAAATGCATATTTCTGAGTACAGACAGATAATAAGTCCTCTCTACCTAGTCACCCACAAAAAGAACACTTTCCAGTGGGGCCCTGAACAACAACAAGATTTTACCCAAATTAAGCAGGAGATCACCCATGCAATAGCCCTTCACCCAATCAGGACAGGACCAGATGTAAAAAACGTACTCTACTCTGCAGCTGAGAGCCATAGTTTATCCTAAAACTTTTTGCAAAAAGTACCTAATAAGACTCAAGGTCGACCACTAAGATTTTAGAGTCAAAGTTACAAAAAGTCTAAAACCAACTACACACCAACAGAAAAGAAAATTTTAGCAACCTATAAAAAAGTCCAAGCCACCTTAGAAATAATAAACACCGAAGCACAACTCCTCCTAGCACCCCGACTACTGGTGCTAGTGTAGATATTCAAAGCAAAAGTTCCCTCTACCCACCATGTCACCAATGCCACATAGAGCAATTAAATTACTCTCATCACACAACACACCCATATTAAAAAACTGAATCACCCATAAATTTTAGAGATAATTACAAATTAGCCCAAAAATAAAAAAAATTACTCTCATAAACAAAAAAAATCCAAGAGCAAATAACACATGCTAAAAAAGCTCCACCATACAAGCAACTACCAATAAAAGAAACACATTACACTCTTTTTACTGATGATTCTTGCCACATTGTAAAAATAAAACAAAAGTAGAAAATGACCATATAAACCCCACACAACAAGTCACAGAAGCTGCTAAAACAAAAGTAGATCAAGTCAACTTACTGAAATCAAAGCCATTCAAATAACCCTAGACATTACTAAAGGAGACAAGTGGCCAAAGCTCTACCTCTACACTAATTCATAGATAGTAGCCAATGCTCTATAGAGATGGTTAGAAAAGTAGAAAAAAGCTAATTAGCAGCATAAAAGAAAACCAATTTAGGCTGCTAAAAAGATATTGCTACCAGGGTAGATAAACTACCTATAAAAATCCACCATGTAAAAATCCATATTCCCAAAAGTAGAGCCAATAAAACCACCAAAATAAAAAACAAGTAAATCAAGCTGCAAAAATAGAAGTGTCAAAAATAAATTTAAGTTGGCAACATAAGAGAGAGTTGTTCCTATCTAAATGGGCTCATAATGCCTCAAGTCATCGGGGTAGAGATGCCACCTATAAGTAAGCACAAGACCAAAGAGTAGATTTAACCATAAACAATATTTCTCAAGTTATCCCTAACTGTGAGACATGTGCTGCCATCAAGCAAGCCAAGCAGGTAAAGCCCCTATAGTATAGTAGACAGTGATCCAAATATAAGTATGAAGAGGCCTAGCAAATTAATTACATCACTGCCTCAAATCCACCAAAGCAAGCACTATGTACTCACAATAATAAAAGCCACCACTAAATGGCAAAAGACCTACCATATGCCTCATACTACAGCCTGTAGTACCATCCTAAACCGTAAAAAGCAAGTCCTTTAGAGACATAATACCCCTGAAAAAAATTAAGTCAAACAATGAGACTCATTTCAAAAACAGCCTTATCAACATCTAAGCTAAAGAACATAGCATTAAGTAAATGTACCATATCCCCTACCATGCACCAACTACAAGCAAAGCAAAGAGGTACATTACTCTGTTAAAAACCACCTTAAAAGCATTGGGTGGGGGATCTTTCAAAAATTAAGAGCAGCATCTAACAAAAGCCACCGAATTAGTTAACACCCAAAGTTCCACCAACCAAGCAAGCCCTGCCCAATCTAAGCCCCTACATACAATAGACAAAGTCCCAGTAATACATGTCAGAAATTTATTAGAGAAGACAATTTAGATCAATTCTACCTCAAATACAGACAAACCCATTCATAGAATTGTCTTTACTCAAGAACCGTTACACACAGTAAATAATGAAAAAAGATAGAACAACACAATATGTACCTCAGAAAAATCTAATTAAGAACTATGTGTAAATATCAGTTTACTAAATGTTACTGTCATTATCTATATATAGCTATATACATGTATATATAATGTATGTGTTTATAAAGTTAAAATACATATTAATTTTAATAGTAAGCTGGCAATATAGAGATAAGGAGTAAAATGTCCTACAGTGACTTTGTGATGCTTATATCCCCATTCGTCTGTTTAGCCCAAAAATAAGTTTTGCACCTTTAAGACTGTTTCCAAGAGCAAAGGGTGGGAGAGAAGAAGTGCAGAGTTTGTTATCAGAAACTGCACTTGCTCCCCTGCATTCTTCTCCTAGACTGTGTTTTCTGCAGAACAGACAGATGGAGGGAGACAGCATTACTTTTCAGGTAGTTTTTAGTTAGCTAAAGCAGAGAAGTTCCCTAGATTGTAGATTTCTTTTTCTTAGAACTGTTTAAACCTACTCTAGACGAAAAACCCAGAAGAGCACCGGAAGCTCACACCTATAGCTCTCATGGCCAGGCCTAGGCCGCAACATTTCCAGCACCAAAGAGACTAATAACAGACTGAGTAAGCCAAACTCCAACCCACAAAAAAAACTTTCAAAATTTATCATCTCTTCAGATAAGCAAGAAGTTTTATTGTTTAATAATATTCATTTTTTATGCTAGTAAATACTTTGCCTGTTAAATAAACAGTTTTTTCCCACTTTTTCCCAACGAAATATTTTCCCAAACCAGTTAAAAGAAGACCCACTTAAATCTACTTTCTAGAAGAACCCCTTTAAAATTTTTCTCCCAAATTTGCCCTAAACCAGGACACAAGGACATTGCTGTCACAAGAAGGATAACCAAAAAGATTTTGTTACTAAGGGAACAGGGGCAAAAAGGTTAATTTGCGGAAAGAACTAACTCCACAACTTGGTAAAAGTTGTAAAGCCGGTATGTTTATTACAGCGCTGGACGCATGTGGGGATAGTTGTCCCCCTAAAGGACATGGGCACCCCTGAGAACCCTCAATCATTTTTTTATCTCCTTTACTAATTCATATGCATAGAATTTCACAATGGGTTCATACATATTCATTTTACTGATTTCCCGTTACACTTGCAGCAAGTTACACTTGCAGCTAGTTTTTTTTATCAGAAAGTACAAAAAGAACTCCTGGGTCATTCGGCCCTGTCTCCCGCAGCTTCAGCCCTGGTCTTCGTCTGCTTCAAAGTTCAAGGGGCCCCTCTTATCTTTGTCCTTTGTCTGAAGCAGTTTTTCGAGCATAGGGTTTTTTTGCGAAAACAGGCCGTCTTGAACGCAGATCAGTTATGCTTTCAAGCTACATACTTAATAACTCAAAGCGGCACATTTCACCTAAATCTGAAATGGATTTCTACTCTGGAAAATTTCTACTCTGTTTCAGGGTTTGAGTGGAAAATTTTGTATGGAACTTAGCATCCTATAAATACTAGTGACTAGTGTAATAAACTCGCTTTGCTTGCATAGCATGGTCCGTGTCTCTCAATCCCCGTAAATGGTGTTTCTGTGTGAGGAACTGTGGATGCGACAGTTTAATCGGAGAGAGAGAAACAGATAACTTTCCCAGGAATCATTCTGGGAAAAGCTGAGAGAAGCTCAGAGAAAGAATTAATCTTGCAGCTGGTGTTTTGAACAGTTGTTTTCTCATAAGATGTTTACCAAAAGGTGTCTTCTTAACTAGCCAATGGTGTGAGGGGTGTTGATTAAATGACCAATCAGGTCCACCTGTATCGGAACAGTGTATAAAAGAATGGGTTTCTAATAAACTCGAATTAGCCTTCTGAAGAGACCTAGAGTCTATGTGTTGCTCATTCACCTGTTCCTAACTCAACGGTGACAAGGAATGACAATTCGCCTATTCAGCTGTCTGGTGGAGGAGCCCCACAGAACTGAAGTGCTGCTGAAAGGAAGCAGGAGCCAGCCAGCAACAATCCCTTCAGGTTTTGAAGTTGAGCTGTGGGGAACATGGACAGTAATATGTGTCTTGGTTTGGAAAGACAGGTGTCTGCTAAAGAAGGCAGGAGCCTCCCCTGAAATGGAAAAATGTAAACCCCCTCCCTCCGAATTGATATAAATTTGAAATTAAGGGGAGCTCTCAGGCAAAAATATGGGAGCAGGAATAACAGTTCTTTAATAGGGAAGAAAATAAAAGGAAAACATAAACAATGCAGTAAACTAAAACAACACTGACAGAGTCAGAATACAACCTGGCACCCTGTTGGTCAGGGTGTTGGTAGCAGTCTAATTGGAAATGTGGCTGCAGTCCTCCTGGAGTGTCAGGTGTGGTTCTGGTGGAGCAGTGATTTTGTAGAAAGGTGTAGTCTTCCTCTGAAGATCCAGTGGATGAGGCAGCTGTTCCTCTGGGAAATCCAGTGGAGAAGCCGTGCTGGTGTTCCAGAATCTCAGATTATATCTGGGTAGGAATGCTTGGCTCTTCTCTCTGGGCAGAGCATCTCACAATGGGATGCTATAGTTCTTATCAGTCATGCAGTGACATTCAATAGCCGATTATCAGCAGATGTCTCCCCTGAGAGAGGATTGGTTGTGGCAGAGATAAGGAAAACTGCCCACTTAACAGAAGAAAACTGCCATACAAATGGCAAATAGAATACATCTTGCCTTGCAATCTGGGACAATACGTCTTCAGAAGAAAAAAATGTTTTCAAACTTATGTCTAAACTTTTAGAGAAGCATGGCAAATCAGGTGCTTCTCATTCTCCTAAGCTGATTTTACACTGGGTGGAATCACACGTTAAAGGGTTAAACGCCATCACAGCTTTCACAGCAGAGTTATGGTATGAAATAGGAGTGAGGCTCCGGGATTGGGCAAGGAGAGGTGATAAGATGGTGGCTGTTCTTTTACCTCTCTGGAGAACTATTTTAGAAACTCTTAAAGCTCAGGAGGGTGCCAGGAAATAATCACCTCCCACTGCCCTCTCAGGAACAGGCAAGGACTCTGCAGAAAAGCTTTTAACATCCCCCATGCCCCCCTTCTGCAAAAGCACAACTTTCTAACATGCTGCTATGAGCCCCTGAAATCCAATTTACTGCCTCTGATGGGGATTCAGAATTTGAGGACTATACCTTTGATCCTTGACCTCTTGAGAATGAGCTTGATTTATATCTCCCTAATCCACATAACAATTAGCAGTGGCTCTGGCAGCAGGCACTGCTGTGACAAAGAAGTTGCTCATCATGAAGCTTGTGATATCATTCTTTTAAAGTTAGCAATAGAGAATGCAAGCAGTGACTGTCAAAAGGTTCTTAGGCCACTTAAAAATCCCACAATTATAGAAATGGTTGAAGCTTGTAATTGTACCAGAACGGTTGAACACAAGTTTGAAACTATGGCTGCTGCTTTTGCTGCATTTAAGGTGGCCCCTGGTCCTGCGGGAAAGACTTGTGGAAAACCAGGCCACCTTAAAAGAGACTGCCATGCTTCAAAAGGAGCAAAGCCAAAAAAATGCTTGGACTTTGTCTGAGATGCTGCAAAGGACAGCACTACGCTAACCAGTGTCACTAAAAATATTATATTGATGGCAAACCAATCTCAGGAAACTTGAATCAGAGCACGGCATGGCGACGAGGTCAGACACAAATTCTTCAGCTGAACTCTGCAGCAGGAGTACTGCCGCCTTACAGCCAGCCACCAGCCGCAGTGCTGGGGCGGACCTGGCAACTGGCTGTGCAGTAACTATTTCAGATTCCTCTGTCCATCTGATTCCCATGGGGATAAATGGACCTTTAGGGGAGGGACGGAGTGCATTGCTTTTGGGGTGTTCAACCACTTTAATGGGATTGTTTGTGCTCCCCAGGAGTAAGAGATGCAGACTTCTTAGGAGAAATCAAAATCATGGTCTGGACTCCCTTCCCCCCATGTATTGTAACCCAGGGTTCTAAAATTGCTCAGTTAATATTTTTTACAACACCAATATCTACTATCGCAGAGCAAAAACGGAGGGGGGAGAAGGGTTTTGGGTCTACCGGAGAACCTCAAATTTTCTGGACTCAGCAGCTAACTGTTCAGTGTCCCACTTGTAAATGCAAACTGTCATGGCAAGGGCAGCATGTCACACTCACAGGCATTATTGATACAGGAGCTGATATCACAGTAATTTCACAAGCCAAGTGGCCCCCCAGATGGCCACTTACTGCAGTTCCCCAAAGCACTCACTGGTATTGGGGGGAGCAGTACTATCTTTCAAAGCAAGGATTTCATCCACATTGTAGGTCCTGAAGGACACACTGCTACTATTAAGCCTTTTGTTTTACAAATTCCCATGATATTATGGGGCTGTGACATGCTCTCACAGATAGGAGTGACAATTGGGTCCAATTTTTCATAGGAGTCACTGATTTGCACACTACCCTGAAACTGGCCTGGAAACCTAACGAACTGGTATGCATAGATCAGTGTCCCCTGCAAGCTGAAAAATTGTGCGGCTTACAAGTATTAGTAAGACTAAGCAAAGTTAAATTTAAGTGTTATTCAATTTAAGTTCTGTTATTTTAATATCTGTTAAGTGCTATTAAGGTCAATTCAGTTTCAGTAATGTTAACTTAAAGTTCTCTTAGGTGTACTTTCTGTTATATTTAGGTGACGTTAAGTTTCAGTGAAATAAATTTTAAGTTCTGTTAAAATATGCTTGTTTCAATTATAAAATGCAATTATTTTGTTATAGAGATGAGTCGTGAAGTTTGCATGAAGCTAACTTCTGTTAAAATCTGCTCATTTACAAGATACAGTTATTTTATTCTTGTCATGGTTTGACGCTGGCGCAATGCCAGTGCCCCCATGAAAATACATTCTCCCTGGTGTCTGCTGTGAGATGTGACCAGGAATAGAGCAAAGCAGGCTCCAACTTAGGAATAAAGAAGAAAAACTTTATTAACCTACAACTGTATGTGGAAAGAAACACACACACAACTCTGAATGAAAACCTTCCAAAAACATTCCTCCTCCCCTCACCAAATTTCCAATACATTCACCCCTCAGATCACCAACTCTCAGTCCATCACCACCCTTTAGATAATCAATTCTCAGTTCATCAAGGAGTGAGGAGTCCCTCTTGTGCCATAGGCTTCCCCTGGAAACACAGTTGAGACCTCTTATGTTTCCCTGTCACACGTGGCACCGCCCGGAGATCATTTGCCATCGTGACATCTTCCTTCCATGCCCAGTGCTCTCACCACTGCACATGGACCAGAGCTGCTTCTAGGGTCTTTCTTTTAAGGGTGCTTTGTCCAGTTCTAAAAAAGAGCACAGTCTCTCACTTTCACGACACCTGTCCCCCCCAAATTTCACCCCCTGGGGCCGAGGGGTATCAGGAACAGAGATCTTCTCCTCCACTGAAGACCGAGGGCACTAACCACCCTCCTCACCCATTGTCTCTGTTTATGCTGTTCACACACTCCTTCACATAACATCACTGCACTCCCTTGGCTCCAAGCCATTGCCTCTCCCTAAATGCAGTCTCTGTGTCACAGGAAAAA
>NW_005054934.1:37442-37886 GCF_000277835.1 Geospiza fortis
CTTCTCAACTTCTCTTGGACATCTTTCACTTGCACAATCCTGCATCATACTTGCTCATTTCCTGCTATTCATCCCTATCTCTCTTCTCATTCAGGAGAAGGATCAGCATTTGTAAGGTTTCCATCATCCAAGAAAAGGGTTAAAAACCCCAGGCTCTGCCTGTCCAGAACTCCCATGGCTGCCCTGCTGGGCACCTTCTTGCTGCACCCCCCCTTCTCCTTCTCAGCCGGCCTGCTATCAAATTTCAAGGTGGCACAAGCACAGGCACCGGCTCTCCCTCTCTCTCTCTCTCCTGGGGGGGGGGGGCTGCCCGATGACTCTCCAATGTTCCTCCACCCTTCCATCCTGCAAGGGCCTCTTCACCCCCATCTCTGTCCAAGGCCCTGGCCTACCTCACCCGGCTGCATGGCTTCCCCTGCCCGGCCCAGCCTGCAGCCGGCCGGG
>NW_005054934.1:37909-38320 GCF_000277835.1 Geospiza fortis
ACAAGAGAAAGTTTTCCTGGGAGTTCTCTGCTTTTAACCCCCTGTGTTCTCAGAGGCGTATCCATGTCCTCAGTGGCCACATCAGGTGCCAATATTCAAATCTGAGCACCTATTAGTTTGACCACAGCATCCAAAAAACTCACTTCCTCTCAAACAACAACAATTATAGAGATAAGATAAAACCAACTAACAGGATTATAATGAAACATTGGTAAACACCTATTTAAAGATATAAGAAGATACAGTTTGTTAGATCCTTGATTTCATCAGGGATTCTATGCATGTAAATACTTTGCACTGGTTGATTAACATAATTATTTATAACAACTTCTGCTGCTTTATCTTCTATAGGTAGCACAGAAGAATGACTAACAATTCCAAATTTGTTATAAATTATCAAATCTGTAGCCA
>NW_005054935.1:0-8694 GCF_000277835.1 Geospiza fortis
GAGTGATGTGCAGAGTTCCCACACAACTGTCCAGATTTCTGCCTGCAGGGAGTGTTTGAACCTGGCATTAGTACCAAAGGGCAGCAGAGATAGCACCTGCATGCAGTGTGACAAGGTGGATGATCTCCTCAGCCTGGTGGCAGAGCTTAAAGAAGAAGTGAAGAGGCTGAGGAGTATCAGGGAGTATGAGAGAAATAGCTTGGTGGAGTCACACCCTTACAGCCCTGAGGGAAATGCAGTGGATGGAAGCTTGTTGAGAGTCAGAGAAACCCTGACCCTCAATATAATAGAATCATAGAATAAATTAGGTTGGAAGGTACCTTAAACATAATCTAGTTCCAATCCCCCTGCCATGGGCAGGGACGCCACTCACTAGATCAGGTTGCTCACAGCACCATCCAACCTGGGCTTGAACACTTCCAGGGATGGGGAATCCACAACCTCTCCAGGCAACCGATTCCAGTGCTTTACCACGCTCTGAGTAAAAAATTTCTTTCTAACATCTAATCTAAACCTGACTGTGAAAAACGCCAATCACTTGTTTTAAAATTTTAAAGGTTTAATATTAATAAAATGGTTATAAAAATAGTAATACAAATTAGAGCAATAAGAATTTGGACAATCAGAGTTAGGACAATAAAGGACAATAAAAAGCAAAGAATTACAGATGTCTGGGTGCGTTTTTCTCTCTCTGCCACACAAAAGCACACCTCGCTAATAAAGGATTAACCCTTAAAACAATAGCCTGTTGCATATTCATATATTTCGTACACGATTCAAAAATTCTTTTCAAACAAAGGGTGTTTTCTGGTTATTGTTGACTTCCCCCCTCATCTTGTAAATCAATGTTTTGACTCCTTGAAGTTTGGTTCTTCCTGATAAGGAGGCAATAATTCTTCTCTTGGGGATTTTGGTGTCTTATTGCTATTATCTCTGTGTGAAGAATTTCTTGATTATCTTATTCATTTCTTGAGATAGTTAGAAAAAGTATCTTACATCTCATAGTTTCTATTTTAGTATTATGTTATAGCCTAAAACTATATTTACCACACTACTTTAAAAGGATTAATACAGTACTACAAATTAATACAACATAACTTTCCAACATAACACATATAGTATTCCTTTTAGTATTTGCGAAGAGCCAATTATATAATATGCGTTTTTCACAACTACCACAAAACAACTGACAAAGAGTATTAAAAGAATAGATTGACATTTGTTTGCTTGAATACTTTCTGGTGCTGAACCTTTTTGTTCAGGTTTCTTTAGCTGTTTAAAGGCCTTACGATCTGGCATTTTAACATACTGAGCATTATCTTACTCCACATGCAGACATATAGAAATAAATGGATCTCTGAGAAATTGTCATGGAACAAGTGGGAGCTTCAGACAAGCCCTGCCTTAACCTCAGATTTTTGGCAACAGCATAAATTTAAGAAATCTCTCTGGCCCGCATGTTCTGAGGATGGCAGATCAGGTCTATTTATAAAATGAGTTAGTTATTGAACAGACAGGAGATAACAGACAAAAGGTCTTAATCAGAGTTACTATGCAGTATAAAATTTTAAAACTACTGGTAGATTACATAAAACTGCGCAATATCAAGGTACCTGTATTAAAGCTAGCAAAAGAAATGGTATTGATTAGGAGTCAAATGTAACTTACCACAGAAATTACAATAGTGTACACAGAGTCTTTTCACTCAATCTCCAGAGTAACCACAGCAGGTGTCCCTGCTTTGGGGAGAAACTCCACACATTTCTAGGGAATGTGCAGAAGATTTCTGCTTTGTGAAAGTTTGGTGTAGCTTTCATAGTTTGTAAAGTGAGGTGTCTCTCAGTCAGAAATCCAGGTTATCTTTCAAGATCTCACTTCCACAGCAAGATGTTTATTGTCAGCTGGGGGTGTGTATTGGGTCTGACTGAGATAGAGTTCATTTTTTCTTGGCAGCCCTCATAGTGCTGTGCTTTACAGTGGTAGCTGGAAGGGTGTTGATAACACAGCAGTGTTTTGGCTACTGCTGAGCAATGCTGTCCCTCTGACATTCCTTTCCCCCATCAAGGGGCTGGGAGTGGGCAAGATCCTGGGAGGGGACACAACCAGGCCAGCTGACCCAAATTAACCAAAGGGATATTCCATACTATATGGCATCAGCACAGATATAAAAGCTAAGGGTGAGAGGAGGAACAGGGGGCATTTGGTCTTCTACAATGTTTGCCTTCCAGAGAAACCCCTATACGTGCTGTAGCCCTCCTTCCCGGGAAGTGTCTGAACATTGCTCACTGATAGGGAGTAGAGATTCTTTTTTTTTTTCCCCTTTGCTTATGTGTGTGCAAACTTTTGCTTGTTTTTTTTCCTCTGCTTTAGTAAACTGCCTGTGATGGGTTGATGCTGGCCAAATGCCAATGCACCCACAAAAATCATTTATTCATTTTCCTCTGCTATAGTTAAGCAGAGGAGGGGGAAAGAAAATTCATGGGGTGAGATAAGGATTAGGAGAAAAAAAACTTTTAGGGCAAAACAGGCTTAAAACTTTAAAAGGTATAAAGAAAAATTTATTAACAGAATTAAAAGAGGATAATGAGAACTAAAAATAAACTCTTAGAATACCTTTCCCCCTTCCCCCAGTCCTTCTTTCCTTCCCACTGACAGCACAGGGAGACAAAACATGAGATTTTTAGTCAGTTTGTCACTTCTAAAAATCTTTCTTCAGTTCACTTAGGGAGAGGAGTCTCTTTTGCTATGCCAAGGTGTCTTTCCTACAGGAAACAGTTCTAGGTGAACTTTTCCAATGTGGTTTTAATTTTCACGGCTAAGAGTCCGCCCAGAATCTGCTTGCAATGTGAAGTCCCTCCCACGGCTTGCAGTCTTCCCACAATTGCTTTTCATCGGCCATTTAGCTTATGGGGTGCAATTTTTAAGGATGAGCTATTCTAGTATAAAAGCAAGGGTCATCTTCCTCTATTTCTAAAAGCAAGGGTTTTTTTTTCTCTCTGTTCAAGCCTCTCACCCGATCACAGCTTTTTAGCATCCACATACTCCAGCACCAGTGCCTTTTTCTCATGGGCTGTGGGTGAATGCTGCATCCTCCCCATGCACTTCATGAATTACAGGGAAAAAGTTTGTTGTATTATAATCCTCACCACGGCTTGCAGAAGAATCTCAGCTCCAACACTCAAAGCACCTTCTTCTCCCCCTCCCTCTTTTGCACCAACCTTACTGTCGCCCTGTTGTTCTCCTCATGTTTCCTCACTTTTTCTTCTTCTCTGACTTGGGAGAGAATTGGTGTTTGTAGGTTCATTTGTTCTCAAGTTCTATCAATTGAAACAGTTTTTATAGAATTATGCAGCCCTGAAAGGTTAATTTTGTCCAGGCTCTGCAATCGGGGAATCACTTGCCATGCTTCTCTCTCTATTGGTCATGTGGTCTATGCTGGCACTGCACAAGCTGCACCTTTTCTTCATGATGGACGCCAAAAAAAGAAAAACTGCTGCTGCTGTTTTTTTCTTTCTGTCCGCAGCATGTCTGGTTAAAAGTGGCTAAGTAAATAAAGTCCATTGTGAGCCATGCTGAGACAACTGCAGCCGTGTGGTGCCACCCCAGCTGCATGGTTGCTTGTGGGGCAGGGATGGCCCCCAGCAGCATGGCCCAGCAGCTGCGCTGGGATGGGGTCAAGTGGCCCTCTCTGGGAAGGGGCCCCAGCTGGCTGGCCCCTCCACCCTTCTGTAGAGAGCAAGGAGCAAGAGAGCTTCCAGTGGTTTTTCATTCTTAAATATCTTATCATAGAGGTGTTATCAGCTTTTTCCTAATTGGCTTAGCAGTGTGCTAATTGTCAGAGCTGGGCAGCTGTTGCAGTGTGATGCAATTTCCTGTTTTAGCTATCCCAGTCCTTTCCCAGGTGTGGCAATACCTTCCCCCTTCCCCTCCCCTTGCCCCCTTGCTAAGTGCTGTCCGTCAATCTCAGTAGGCCAGCAAGGCCATTGTCTGATTGGCGAAGTTCAAAAGATGCCTCTCAGCCCTGGGGACAATTGGGCCATCCAAGTGTCATTTGTCCCCTGAGCCTTCCCCCCTCCTACCTGGTTGGTGCCATACCTGCCCCTTTCCTCCCCCTCCCTCCGAGCTTAAAAGGACACTGAGACCATGCTGTGGGTATTCAGTTGGAGCTGTCGCAACATTCAGAGGCCTGCGTGCCCAGGAATAAAACTCTGGAGGCAGCGATTGGTTTTGCCAGGCGCAAAGGAAGCTGCTAGCAGCTCCTCACAGAGAATCACTTCCGTGGCTGACTTTTTCCCTCTTCGCCACATATCAATTAATGCTAAACCAGCACACTGCCTTATCTTAACCTATGAGTGGTTTTCCATCTTATTTTCTCTCCCCTGTCCCACTGGGAAAGGGAGTGATAGAGCAGTGTAGTGGGCACCTGACACCCAGCCAAGGTCAAACCACTACAGGGTAGTTAATCCCATGGCACCAAAATAACTACAAGGGAGCTTGTCCTGTTTGAGTTATTTCACCAGTTAACAAGCAACAGATAAGGTTTTGTGGGGGGCAAGATGCCTTGCTAAAGAAGTGGCTACTCTGTAGGTAAGGAATTCATGGTGCGGTTCCAAAAGTAGGTAATAACAAGCGGTGAGAATCAATTAGCCTTTGCAAGACTGTATATTTTACTTTGTGTCTCTTCTGCTTTCTTTCTGCTTTCTTATGTTTAAATTCCAGGGAAAGTCTGTGTCTTCAATGCAATCATGAAAAATACATTGCATAGTAGGTAAAGCTCCTCATATACTTGTCTCCCTTGACTTCTCCAACACTATGACTAACCAATAAACCCCTACAACAGAAGACGATCCAGAGGAGCTGGGCAAGGGGATGTGCCCATGAAACTCAGAGGATAATGTGGGGTGTAACTGACCACAGCTGTTGCAAAGAAGTTGACTTTATCTCAATACAAAGGGGACTGGAGAGTGACCTTTGTTTTAGATAAACAGCTATATGTCAGTTGAGTGAATCAACTGGTGGTGTAAATGCTTCTTACTTGATTTTGTAAAAAATGTGTAAATCTCTCCTTGAGTTAGACACACCATCATGAGGTAAGTGAATGCATGGCTTTGCCCAACATAGAGTATAAAAACTTGGCAGCTAGCAAAAGAATTTCAAAGTCAGCAATGGGCTTGAACTGGCTTCAGTGCATGGATTCCTTCCTGGTGACTGGGGATGCCCAGCATTGTGACAGTAAGCATATTCTAGAGATTGGTAATGGGAATAACATTGGTATTGTGATTAAACTGTTTATTGCAATTGTTATATATATTTTTCAAAATGTAACTAATTTTTATTGTGTTATGGAATATGTTTTGTATCACTTTGCTAAATCAGAAATCCTATGTAACATCAGCTATCATTAAACAAATAAATTTGATATTAAACATACTCTCCAAGTGTGGAATAGCTAAAAAAGAAAATATCAGAAAGTACTGGACTGTGACAAACACAAATGTAATTGAATGTTTTGTATTTTGACCATCAGTGGGATTTGCCATATTGAAAACATTTTTGCAATTGCGGTTTTTATTTTTTAGTTTTCTCAGTGAAAGATTTTTTTAAAAATTTATTCTCTTACTTTCATTCTCAAAAATTAAAGATCATTTATAGCCAAATCTTAGTCTTGCAAAATGATCAGACACATCAGTATAAAATTTAGATGTTGGGAAGGATGAAAGTTTGACAAGAAAGTTTCACAGATATGTATGCTTGGCAGAAAGATCTCTGGATGTAGAATCTGAGAATGAAATCGAGATGGAAGCAAGTTTTGATATAGAAGAATAATAGATGTGTAAATTGACAATTGCTGAGCCAGTCATTACAGTCATTACTGGACAACTAAGAAAGCAAAGGTTAAAGTCGAGTTGGAAGGAAGTTTTATGACTAGAGCAAAGGATATGTTGACCACAAACAAAAAAGATGTTTTTACCAAGCAGAAATAGGTCTTAGGAAAAGCAGAAAGATACGATAGGCAAACAAACATGCCGATGTGGCAAGTAGAAAGAAGGTCTAAGAATTATTCCACTGCAAGAAAACTGAAAAACAACTTCTTGCTGAAACTGTAACATACTAACTTTTAGTAATTGGAGAATAGTAACATGAATATGGTAATGATTGTAGTTATGATAGGCTATAGGTAAAAGTAAAGATATAGATTGGTTCTTATGTATGAAGATGCTCAGGAGAGAAAAGTATGTAATGAATTGTAACCAAAACCAAAGGGTCTTCAGGCTTGTCTACAGCTGCAGTTGACAGCTGTAGACATGTCTCTGCCACCCACAACTCTGGACTGTTGTAACATCTTGCTACAATAAACTGCATTTTGAAGAGCCGCCTGGAGTCCCGCATCTCTCGTATCAGGCTCTTACTTTTAGGAATTGTCAAGGGGTGTTTGGTCTTCTAGCTTTGATCCTTCAGAAAACGCCAACTTGCTGCCAGGATCTTCCTGTCTTGGTGTCACCAAAAACCAGGAAATAAACTCTCCAACCAGTTGGTTAGGTTAGAAAGCTGACATTATTCAGTGCACTGGGTGCATGTGGAATAACTTCACCAAAATGCATGCGCAGCAGCCTAACAGACCAGGTTTTATTAATGAAACTAGCATATAGTCACTACATTTTTATTACATGTTCATTTTGTTAGCGTGCGGAGACATATAATCACACAGGCAATTATATGTAGGTGCTTTTATTAAGAGCTCTGGGAATCAGGGGCGCTTTCGCCTCAGATCTGATCCCGTTTTTGATTCAGGTATTTTCATTATGAGCTCTCCATTTTCAAAGGTTATTACCGCATCAAGTTTTGCTAGCAAATCTCTTCCTAAAAGCGGAATTGGACACTCAGGGACGTATAAAAATTCGTGTGATAGAACCTTGTTCCCAAAACACAAATCTAGGGGTTGCAAGAATGGCCGTTTTTCCTCCTTCCCTGTAGCGCCGACTATTGTCGTTTTGCAAGAATGGCCGTTTTTCGTCCTTCCCTGTAGCGCCGACTATTGTCGTTTCCCTGTCCCCAATTTGTCCTTGCAAATCATTTAATACAGAGTAAGTGGCTCCTGTGTCTATTAGAAATTTGACCTCCTTATGTCCTAACTGTATTTTTACAACAGGTTCCTGAACTTGTTTTTCAGGTTCCACGCCTAGTCAGCTACTGTATTCTCCCAAAACCATCGCCTTGGTAATGCTTTCCTGCTGGAACTGATTGCCCTGGCGAAATAAATCTGGACAATCTCGCTTCCAATGCCCCTCCCTTTTGCAGTATGCACATTGATTTAGGCTTAACCCTTGCATAACTGGTCTCCTCCCCCGACTATTCCTGCCACGTCCCCTGAAACTTGGGTTCCCTTTTCCCTGTATTACTGCCAAAAGATTCTGCTGCTGCCTTTTACTAGCTTCTCTTTCGCGATTATTATAAACTTTCCAGGCAACCTGGAGTAATGTATCCAAATTCCTTAATTCCTCTCCTTCTAATTTTTGCAATTTTTTCCGAATGTCATCCTGTGACTGACCCAAAAATATGAGAGCGAGCTGAGCCTTTGCTTGTTCTGTGTCTATTTGGAGATCTGTATATTTCCTTGCTGTTTCCTTAAGTCTCTCCAAAAACGCAGTGGGAGACTCATTCTTTTCCTGACGAACCTCATATAGTTTAGACCAATTTATAGTTTTGGGCACAGCATTCTGAACTCCTATTTGGATCCACTCTTGATATTTCCGTAGTTTCCTCAAATCACAATATAAATTAGGGTCCCAATCTGGATCCTCGATTGGGAAATTTTCATCTAAATTCCCTGTTACTAGCCCATTTCTAATATCTTCCCTTGCCCTTTCTTTGGCTGCCTTAAGTACCATCTCTTTCTCGGTAGAATCCATCAAAGTATCTAATATTACTTGTATATCATCCCAGTCTGGGTTCTGAGATTTTATAATCATTTTTACTACTCGGGCCATTTTATCAGGATTTTCTCTATAAGTTCCGGCTGATTGTTTCCAAATAACCAGATCGGCCGGAGAAAAGGGAGTTTTTACAAAAACTGGCCCCTCCACTCCTACACCTTGTCGCAAGGGGGCAATAACAGTCCGGTTTTGTCTACCTATGTCTTTTCTATCCACAACCGGGGCAAGCTTTGACCGGCTTCGAGTTCTGTGAGCTACTGGGGTCGCTGACCCACCACCATTGCCATCTCCCCCACCCGCATCCCTCCCCCTCCTTTCTATTACAGTTATGTTTTGCTCATCTTCCGAGGAAGAGAGATCAGGTGACTGTGGGAGAGGAGGATAAAGAGGGAAAGGTGTAGTAGACGAGACAGGTTCAGGACTAGGTGGGGCAGGCAGTGGGATAGGGACAGATGAAACAGGTGGGATAGGGCTAGATTCTCTTGGTCTTACTGGAGCTACTTGTAAGTCATCATGTGTATAATTTTCCTTACTCAGGCTTTCTTTCAACGCCAAGCGTTCTAGACAATGTTTGTCACAGACCTCACATTTTTTACTTGCAGATGTTTTAACCACCATTAATCCACATTCATCCTGCCATTCTGGCTTTCCCCGTAAATAGAAAAACAAATCAACATATGGAACTTCATCCCATTTTCCTTCTTGTTTACAAAACGACATTAACTGCGAAATAGTGTTATATTGCAGAGTCCCATATTTT
>NW_005054935.1:9187-11015 GCF_000277835.1 Geospiza fortis
AGCTAAACATAGCTCTCTTAAGTTCCCAGTGTAGTTTCTCATGATTCTTCCTATGATTATATAATAATTATATTTAATTACTAAACAATCATCACATCTAACAATTATATCATTTATCATACTGCTTACGTGAATGCACTGATCTGAGAAAACACAAAGCCTAACATTTTCAGAATCTATCTTTAGCATTTTCCAAGGTCCCACTATCAATTTCATTGCCTGAATATGCGCATATATAGGCCGGTAATTTTCGTGGACTTATTTGGATATGAGTAGGGGTCTTTGAGAGTCTTTGGTGGTTGTTTGGGTACATCCCATTCCCCAAATTTCCCTTTTATGGTTCCAGATCTTGTAATGAATATTCTCTCCTTGAGAGGATCTCAAATATGTAGTCAGGTCATGATGCACTTCTCTTATCATTCTTTGCTCTGACACACTATCGTTTTTCTCAAAACTAAGACATCTGCTAGTACATATTAATCATTGCTATAAGTAAACAAGGAAGCATTAGCTGGCACAAGACTATTAGTCACAGATGTAGGGAGCTAACACAGCCACATTAATCTCTGGTATTTGTACTAAGCACTGTATGGTAACCATGGCAAACTCTACCGTGCTAAAGTTTAAAGAATTTTTCAACATCTTCCCACTCTGCTGCATAGAATCCTTTTAAAATAAATATACCTTGTTTGGTAACATTGGCATCTGTTGACAGATCTCGATTCCAGTTATTGCTGGCTGTTAGCACAATTCATGCTTTGGGGTCTTTTTTCTTCCCAGGAGTGGTTTGGGTACACCCAGGGCTGAGGCTTTCCCTTTGTAATTTGAATTAATGGCTACAGGCTATGCTGAGCCTGTATATTCAATCGAGTATATGGGAATTGTAAGAATGAAACATGCATTTCAACACACTAAATGCACGTTCCTTGAATTAGGTTGTGTGATTGTTGACCAGTGTCCCACAGATCCTGCCTCCTGATGGTTCCCCTCTCTTTCTCTCTGCCCTATGCATGCACTATCTTCTCTGCAGATGTAAGACTACTGTTGTGTTTGTCTCACAGAGAATGACTTGTCTCTGAAGTTTGGTAAAGGGACACCACCTCTCTGCTAGGCTGTTTTCCCAGTCTACAGGAATGACTCCTTGGACCAAGGGACACTGATCAGGGTAAGGCTGTGATATGAATTAGTCCTGTTGCTTCAACCTGGCCCTTACCCAGAGCAGCAGAACTTGGTCAGAGGTCACAGGAGGTGTAGGAAGACAAGTCACAAGAAGGTAGAAGCTAAAATAATCTCTTCTCCAACTTTTTCTAGTGAACAAAAGTTGTCTGCAATGATCATGAAATGGTAGAGTTCAAGATCCTTAGGGCAGTGAGGAAGATGCACAGCAAGCTCACTACTCTGGACTTCAGGAAAGCAGACTTTGGACCCTTCAGGGATCTACTTGATAGAGTATTATTGAATAAAGCCCAGGAGAGAAGAGGGGACCAATAGAGATGGTTAATATTCAAGGATCACCTCTTCCAAGCTCAGGAGTAATGCATGCCAGAGAAGAGGAAGTCAGGCAAAAATGCCAGGAGGCTTGTGTGGATGAACAAGGAGCTCCTGGACAAATTCAAACACAAAAAGGAAACCTACAGAGGATGGAAGTAGGGGCAGGTAGCCTGGGAGGAATAGAGAGATTGCCCGAGTAGCCAGGGGTAGGGTTAGGAAAGCTACATTCCTGATAGAATTAAACCTGGCCAGGGATGTCAAGGGCAACAAGAAAAGCTTCTATAGGTATGCCAGCAATAAAAGGTAGACCAGGGAAAATGTGGGCCCTCTTCAGCAG
>NW_005054935.1:11707-12543 GCF_000277835.1 Geospiza fortis
GCGGGCACCCATCGGCGGAGTGTGGCCAGCGGCGGAGGAGTCCCCTGGTAGATAGGGCGACTGGGGAGGAGTTCACTGTTCGATTGCGAGACCGCTAGTGGCTCTGGGGGTGAGCCGAGTGAATCTGGACCTTATTGCTACTACTGTGTGTTTGTGATTGTGTGAGTGAGTGGCTTGGTGGGCTCGGTTATATGAAAGGGGGAGTGAGTGAGGGAGTGCACCCATGGCGGGGTGGGGGGGAGGCTCTACCCGCATCTGAGGTGGCCGAGTGAGGCCCAGGGCAGTGGTTGGGGTGCACAGGCTGGGAGGCTATGGGGACAGATAGCATCCCGCAGGGAGGCAGCTGGGGAGAAGCATAGCAAGCAGAGAAGTGTGGGTGAGGACACCTAGCGTGTTTTAATGTGTTTGTGTAGATTGTGCATGTTTTAACCGTGGCTAGATTAACTGAGGGGATTCCACTGCCTCAGTGGTTCAGGCTTCACCCCTGGGAGTTTGTGAATCCAGTAAATCACTTGATCCAGTTAAAAATTTTACTGTGTGCTGTTATTTTGATTGCGTCCAGAGAGTGTGAAGGCCAGAGGAAGCTGATGTGGGTGGATGCTGAAGTGTCGTATCCTATGTTGTGCTGAGAAAAGTGGGCACTTTAAGAGATATCCCCTTTCCTGGTGAGTTTGTGTTTCTATAGACTCCCACACGACGCAAAGCACCAGAGATCTGTCAGAAGGCTGTTTAGACTTATTTATTAAAGCAGCATGTTGCTTTTATAGTTTTACAAGATGTTTACATTTACTTAACGAACACATACACTGCCCATTGGTCATAAAAAAGAAACAAGG
>NW_005054935.1:12635-13562 GCF_000277835.1 Geospiza fortis
GCAAACACAACTGCTAAGGACTTCTGCAGGGCCCTTGCAAAAATCCAAGTAGACAGAGAATCCGTTCTTCATTCACTTACAGATAACCAACTTCTACTAAATCCACAACACACACCCTCACAATCTTAACATTCATATACAAACAAGGCACATAGAAAATGGATCTTCAAATACTGTTATAGACCTCGCAATTTCCGGATGACACATTTGTAGCAGAATGACACCTTCACCTCTAGTCAAATAAATTTCTCCTGCACAGAATCAGAGACCAAGTCTTCTGCCTACTCACCACTTAGAACAAAGTAGCATCCACTTAACTTTACAACTGGTTGCTGCTATCATAATGGGCAACCAACCTAGTTGCTCAAATTGTGGACTTTACTAATTCAACCCCTATGCAAAGGCAACAATTCTCCCTTAGGTCCATCAAATTCCCCTATTTTGGGACCATCGGTGCCCTGCAAAAGGAAATTGTACAAGACACATTTCTCAGTACTACCAACCTCTCTGCAAGAAAATTCAAGAACAGAAGCAAAAGTAACATCCACTAACTTAAATTTAGATTTTCAGCGTAAGTCAATAACTCCCTTTACTCTGCCTTGAATTACCATCATTACCACACATTCTTTGAGGGTCCATGCTTCCATCCACCTAATAACCAATGCAATTACTCATTTTGCTTCAGCTGTGGAACCACCCATCCTATCCTTTCCTGAGTGCTCCAAATAAGGTTTAACACAAGGGGCAGAGACCCAACGAGGGCCATTCTCTGTTAAAACACATGCATATCCTCTTCCCCATGTTACTAATTCCACTGGGCCAGTCCACCTTTCCGTGATTAAATCTTTTACCCATACCTTAATACCTTTCCGAAAATTTGGCTGCTTTGATTTGAAAGACGAAAAATGATAGAATATAGGAGACAAT
>NW_005054935.1:14004-16699 GCF_000277835.1 Geospiza fortis
TGTGGAAGAGATAAGGAAAACTGCCCACTTAACAGAAGACAGCTGCCATAGAGATGGCAAATAGAATACAATTTGCTTGACAATCCAGGACAACCACCCATCCTGTCCTTTCCTGGGTGCTCCAAATAAGGTTTAACACAACAGGCAGAGACCCAACGAGGGCCATTCTCTGTTAAAACACATGCATATCCTCTTCCTCATGTTACTAATTCCACTGGGCCAGTCCACCTTTCCGTGATTAAATCTTTTACCCATACCTTAATACCTTTCCGAAAGTTTGGCTGTTTCGAATTCAAAGATGAAAAATGATAGAATATAGGAGACAATTGTAAGTTAGGTAAAGGATGCAAAAAGTTTAACACATAAATGGGTTTATCTAATCTTACTTGAGGCGACTCCCTCTGCATTCCCCCTTTTTGTTTTTGTACCTGGCGCTTCAACACACCGTGAGCACGTTCAATAATTGCTTGGCCTGTCGAAGCATGAGGGATACCAGTAGAATGACCAACACCCCAGGCACGAAAAAACACTTGCAATTTCTTTGAAACATATGCCGGGCCATTATCCGTCTTTACATGTGATGGAACGCCTAAGATGGAAAAGGTGTGGCAAAAGTGACATATAACATCCCGAGCTGTTTCACCTGCCAACGCTGAGGCAACCATGGCATGAGAAAAGATGTCAATTGTAACATGAACATACTTTAGACGGACAAATTCAGGCATTTTTGTAACATCTGTTTGCCATTCCTGCAAAGGGAGTAAGCCTCTAGGATTAGTACCGTAATATTGCGAAACATGAGACATATGACAATCAGGACAAGAAGAAATAATTGATTTTCCTTCACTGTGTGATAATTGGTAAACAAGGTAAAGGCCAAAAGTACGGAGCAAAGTTCAACTAATTGAGAAGACCCTTGTTGAACCATTACTTCATATTCCCAGCAGTCATCCTTCTTCCAGGCTACAGCAGCTTTTCCAGTTTTCTCTGATCCATCTGTAAAAACTGTCCCACCTTCCACTGGAACAGAAGAACAAAGCTGTTTCCCCTGAAAGGGAATCTCCTTAGTGAAACTCAAAATAGGATGAGAAGGTAAATGATATGCTATTTGACCTTTAAAAGAAGATAAGGCAGATTGCAACTCATGACTGTTTTGAAAACACCACTCAAAATACCATTGTTGTACCAGTATGACAATAGTTACCAGATCACAGCCTAAAATTTCATGGCAGTGTCTGCAACCTTTGATAACGATTTTTGCAAAAAGCTCATAAAGACCTGGAACTGTTTTTTGGGACCTAAAAGATAGAAATATCCATTCCAAAATATGCAATATGTCTTCCCATTTATCATTCCATTTACACAACAATCCACATGGTATTTCATAATCTCAAAATAAATAATTGCACATCCACAGAAACATCTATCCTGGTAGCCAATTTAGATGTCAAGGCAAATTCAACTTCTTCTACAGCCTTTTTTTGCTGCAGCAGTCAAATATCTCTCATTGGTAGAGGAAGTAATCCCTGACAATAGGTCATGCAAAGGTTGCAGTTGATGATTAGTTATCCCCAAGTATGGCCTAAGCCAACCTATTGCACCAACCAATTTCTGTACATCAGCAACAGTTTTAATTTCAATGTCCAATTTTACAAGTTGAGGCACAATTTGCATATATGTGATTATCAACCCCAAATAGTTCCAAGGCATCTGTTTCTGAACTTTCTCTGGGGTGATAACCAAACCAAAGGCTTCTAAATTTGTCACAGCACTTTCTCACCCCCTGAGGCAGAACTGTCCACTGATATCTTTGGCCTGGTTCCTCATGATTTAAAGAAGGCACAGTAAAGGCGAATTTTTCCTTATCCTGATCAGCCAATGGAATTGTTAAAAAGCAATCTTTCAAATCAATAATAATTATTTCCCATCTTTCTGGAATCATTGTGGGTGTTGGAAGACCTGATTGTAAAGCACCCATTGCGGCCATCACAGAGTTTATCCACGGCAAATCATGCAAAAGTCTCCATTTACCTGATTTCTTTTTTATTACAAACACAGGAGTATTCCATGGGCTAAATGATTTTTCAATATGTCCAGCTTGCAATTGTTCTGCCACTAAGCCTCGCAGGGCAAGAAGCTTTTCAATAGGCAGGGGCCACTGATCAATGCAGACAGGCTTATCTGTCAGCCATGTCAAGGATACAACTGAATCTTTAAGGCCCTGCATCCCAGTGGCCCCCACTTAAAAACCATTGTAATTTTAACACCCCACTGGGTTAAGCAATCACGTCCCCATATATTAGATGGAGCATTAGTAACATAAGGTCTGATGTTAGCTTGTTGGCCTTCAGGATGTGTTACAGCAATTGCAATAGCAGATAAAGCAACAACAGTTGACCCACTGTCCTGGTTTAGAGCAAATTTGGGAAAGAATCCCCAAAGGGGCTCCTCTAGGAAAGCCAATTGAATCGGCCCCTCCCCCCAACCGGTCCGGGAGAAAATACCTCCTTGGAGAAAAGTGGAAAAAAGCTGTTTATTAAACAATAGAACCTAAACAATATTAAACAATAAAACCTCTTGCTGCTCTAAAAGAGATGACAAACTGAGAAACCCCCCGTCCCCGGGTTGCAGCCCGGCTTACTCAGTCTCTGATCAGTCCCTCTGGTGCTGGAATTGTCACAGGCTAAGGCCGGGC
>NW_005054935.1:16712-30111 GCF_000277835.1 Geospiza fortis
CTTTTATCCGCTGCAAATCGTGCAAAAGTCTCCATTTACCTGATTTCTTTTTTATTACAAACACAGGAGTATTCCATGGGCTAAATGATTTTTCAATATGTCCAGCTTGTAATTGTTCTTTCACTAAGCCTCGCAGGGCAAGAAGCTTTTCAGTAGACAGGGGCCACTGATCAATCCAGACTGGCTTATCTGTCAACCATGTCAAGGATACAACTGGGTGCTTAAGGCCCTGCATCCCAGTGGCCCCCACTAAAAATCAATGGTAATTTTAACACCCCATTGGGTTAAGCAATCACATCCCCATAAGTTAGATTGAGTATTTGGAACATAAGGTCTGATGTTAGCTTGTTGGCCTTCCTGATGTGTTACAGTGATCGCAATAGCAGATAAAGCACCAACAGTTGACCCACCTAACTCAACAACTCCAAAGGTTGATTGAGTGAGGGGCCATGCTGGAGGCCAAACAAACTGCGAAATTATAGTTACATCTGCTCCTCTGTAAAGTAAAGTAAACCTGATATTGTTGTAGTTTCTGGATGACATCCCTTAGCGGTGACCAAACATTGTATTTCCGGACGCTCATCTGTCACCTTTTGAGTCCAAAAAGCCTGAGGTGGTCCTGTAGATCCAAAAGCTCTAGTGCCACGACTCCAGTCCACTACAGTTGGAACACAACTCATAAAACGAACAAGTTGAGCAATACAAGTGTCTTTTTGAATAACAACAGGAGGTTCACTAACAGACATCATAGCATGAATTTGTCCCACATAATCAGAATCAATAAGACCTAAATGCACATTAATACCTTGAATAGTGCTACTAGATCTTCCCATTAGAAAAGCACTCAAACCTCGGCCTATAGGACCATAAGCATCAAGAGGCACTTTACATATACCTCTTGTCAAAATACTTACTGGGTCAGCTGTCGGTATATCAATCCCTGCCGAGCCTCTCATGGCCCCTGTGTATCATTCACAAATGGAGAGCTTTGCAATGCTGGCAGGGCTCGTGATTGTCGCCAGGGTATTTGTGTCTCCATATGCCCCTTTGCATTCTTCTTCCAGTTTCCTTGCACTTGTCGACCACCTGAAAAAGATCTTAACTTACAAAATTTAGCAAGATGGCCAAAGTTAGCACAACCATAACAAGTCACTTTATTGGTCCAAATTACCCTTGAGTGTACAAATTGTCCAGCAGTTTGAGGGCATTGTGCCTTCACATGCCCTGATTCTCCACAAGCAGAACATCTGGGTGCAGACTTCAAGACTGTTGCCAGAGCAGCCATTTTATGCTCAACTGAACCAACCTTTGAGCAAGCAACTACAATATCAGACAGTGAGGGATCCCCCGATAAAAGAATCAATAATTCTCATTCGCATTGCCCCGGGCTAACTGTCTGCATAAAATTTTCCTCAACTTATCATCTTCTACTTGCTTCTCAAGGTCTGCAGCAACCCTCTCCACAAACTACAGAAAAGGTTCCTTCACCCCTTGCTGGATGGTAATATACCTTGGTTTAGGAGCTGCCATTTCCATTGTTTTAAGTAAAGCACTCATATCCAGCTGCTGGTCCTGTGCCAGAAACCAGGGGGTCCCATCTTGCCTGCAAATCCGGGTTAGAGAATGGTCCATTGCCCAGCAAGGCATCAACTCCTACAGCGTGACGTGGATCCTGCTGAGGTAACTGCATATTGTCCAATGCTACTCTTTCAACCATTTGTTTCCAGGTAGCTTGAAACACACCATACTGCACTGGCTGAAACACAATCGTAGCAAGGTGAACAAAATCATAAGGTGCAAGTACATCAGCATTTAGAACACAAATCAATTGCATCACTTGTGAAGAGTTAACACCATACTGATCTACTTTTGACTGGAGATCCTGTACAACCCTCCATGCAAAAACCTGATGGCTATCTTGTTGTCCTGAATTAGGAGCAGTTTTGAAAACAGGAAAAACTACAGGCCCACCAGAAGCAGCATCAGCCATCTCCATTATCATATTTGCAGGGTCCCCAGACATAGGAAGGAATGATGAATCTGATTCCATGTTCTCAGAAGGTTAATTTATTATTTTCAGATACTATATTATATAAAAGAATGCTATACTAAACTATACTAAAGAATACAGAAAGGATACTTACAGAAGGCTAAAAAGATGATAATGAAAACTCGTGACTCTTTCCAGAGCTCCGACACAGCTTGACCCTGATTGGCCAATAAGTCAAAACAATTCACATGAAACCAATGAAACAACCACCTGTTGGTAAACAATCTCCAGACCACATTCCAAAGCAGCAAAACAGGGAGAAGCAATCAGATAATTATTGTTTTCATTTCTCTCTGAGGCTTCTCAGCTTCCCAGGAGAAAAAATCCTGGCGAAGGGATTTTTCAGAAAATATGACCGTGACACCAAACACATTCCAAAGGAGTAAAACACAGGAGAAGAAAATCAGATAATTATTGTTTTCCTTTTTCTCTGAAGGCTTCTCAGCTTCCCAGGAGAAAAATCCTGGGCAAAGGGATTTTTCCAGAAAATATGAATGTGACACTCCATCCTTTTAGGCGGACCTATTTTCTACAACAAATTCCAATCCTCCACTTCAGCTGCTTTCATTCTCATATGCTCCCAAAATTGCAAAGGGTTTCGAGGAGTCACAGCCACCTGGCAGGGAGGTAAAGTCCAAGAAACAGCAGGCCTGGATCTGCTATGAGGTCTAACAGAAATAGATCCCTGCGTCATTTTAGATGTACTTATCACTGGCAGTTCATCGTCGGAACTATCGCTAGTCAAAGAAGGACACAATGTTAAAGATTGCATTTGTTTAGCCAGTTCAGAAGGGAGAGGGGTGGCAGATGGCTCAGTGGTGGGTGGAGCGTAGGCAGACGACTTGAAGGGGGGCAAAGGAGGGGCAGATGGCTCAAGGGAACGTGGAGAGGAGGCGGGCAGCTCAAGGGGAAAGCGGGAGGGGGAGGGACAACCGGAACCATGGGAGGGCAGGGGAGGAACAGCCAACCCGCGAGATGGCGGGGGGGGGGGGGGGGAACAGCCCACGGGAAGATAGAAGGGCCAACAACCCAGCCTGCCCAGACTATTTTTCACTCCACTTCTTCTGTAACTTTGTTTTGGCTAATTGCTGTGCAGGTATAAGGTACTTTGACTTAGTACTCAGTTCAACTAACTGCTGAGCAGGTGAAATATACACAGGTTTAATATAGTCTTTTGGAGATAAATACCGAGGAACAATCTTAGCCTGCCATTTGATTCTCACTATAGCAAACCCTGGGGGAGCCTCCACAGCAACTGCAGCAGACTCCTCAGGGGGAGATACATTGACAGGCTCAGCCTCATCTTCCTCCTGTTCTTCTACTTCAGTTTCTTGCTCTAATTCCTCTTCCTCCAATTCATCCCCTCTATCTTGTCCTGCTTTCCATTCCTTCAACACCTCATACAACAATCTCCAGGTAGTAGCCAAATTGACAACCATTTTATCCCCATTAGATATCACTTCCCATAGTCTCTTCCCAACATTTTGCCATGCCTGGACACTAAAGGCAATGTCGGCATCAGCTTCAAAGTCCTGTGATTTACACCATATGAGTAAACTACGAATGGCATAACCAGAAGCTCGAACATTTTTCCTTTTCAATAAGGCTTTCCACGTGGACAAAACAGTCTTTTCCTCATTTGATAAATTATTTCCCATTATTTTTACCAGTCACTCACCTTGAATCAGACGTCTGAATTCGGTCCGGACCTCGGCAGCCTCCTTGCTGCCTTCACTCGTTAGGGTACCCTTCAACTTTTTTCTCTCTCTTTTTTTTTCTCCCTTTTTTAGAGCCCAGTTGTAATCAGGGCAGGCGGTCACCAGATGTCACTATAGACCGCAACGTGATGCAAAGCACCAGAGCTCTGTCAGAAGGCTGTTTAGACTTATTTATTAAAGCAGCATGTTGCTTTTATAGTTTTACAAGATGTTTACATTTACTAAACAAACACATACCCTGCTAATTGGTCATAAAGAAGAAACAAAACTTTCAATAGGTGAAAGGAGCCACGCCACTGTGTAAGCCAACCAAAGTCCAGATCTTCTTGCTTACACTTTTTTCTCTCTCATTCCTTGAGTTGTCATTGTCTTTCCTACAAGTTTGTGTGTGAACTTTCTGGTTGCAGGGAATGGTATTCCCTGTGACACCTGGTGTTTGAGTATAACCAGTCTTTCATCAATGCTTTGTGTTCGGGTATTAACCAATCCTTTGCCTGTGAGACTTGAGAAGCAAGGGACAGATGCTGTAACATGGCACCTTTGTGGGCCCTTCTCCTTGTGGAGTTTGCAAAGTTGCTCTGTTAAAGCTGCAATAGAGACAGCTGGCTATAGCTGACTCTTGTGAATTTGAGGTACAGGGGGTTTGTGTGGTTTTTCCCCTGCATTGTGGTAATTTGATTCTCGGGATTGTATGGTTGTGTTTGTGGAGATTTTAGGATTTTGTTTGCAACAAGTGTAGCATTTTATGCAGAAGAACGACAGTATGGTGATTTATGTTTAACAATGGTAAAACGAATTAAAGGAATTCCAGGAATTCCCCTCCCCCAGCAACTTAAGCCTTGACTCTTGTGAATTTGAGATAAAGGGAGGGGTCTGTGTTTGTGGGCATATCATAGTTTTTGCTGTAACAGGGACAGCCTTTTGCAAGGCAGCAAAGTGAGTGTGCCCTGTGTCAGTGGAAACAATGCTTTAATTGAAGATTGGATTGTGCAGGAAGAGAACTGGAAAAGACTGAGATTTTTTAAAGCAAAGTTTAGGTGGAGGAGACCAAGACAGGCACTTTGTCATTTGCGTTATTCTAAGGAAACAAAGGGTACTCAGAGAGCTATAAGGATTTTAGTAGCAACCAGTTGTGAGAAGCAAAGAAGTAATAGGGTGTTTGAATTGTTAGAAAAGAGAGCTTCAAGTAAATTAAGAAATCTAGCAAAAATAATTAAAGCTGAGTGTGCTCAGCCAATTTTTATACTCCAAGACTTTTAAAATTAAGCCAAAGAGTTGGGATGAAGTAGAAAAATGGGGGACTAAGAAAATGGAATTTTTAGTAGACACGGGAGCAACATACTCAGTGTTAAATAAAGCCTTGATGCCTATAACAGATGATTATGTTATGGTAAGGGGGCAACTGGCCAATCTGAAAAAGCATATTTTTGCAAACCATCAAAATATAAACTTGGAAAACAAGTGAGGATTCATAGGTTTTTGTATATGCCCAACTCTCCAAAGGCACTGCTGGGTAGGAATTTGTTGGAGCATTTGGAAGCAAAGATCACATTTAAAGATGGGGAGATTATTTTGGAGGTAAAGGATCAACGATATGTAGACATACTAAGCTTAATGCTAACAATTAGTGACCAAAATTGAAAATGAGGATGAAGTTAACAAGAAAATAATGGATTGGGTGTTTCCTGGGGTATGGGCCTCTAACATACCAGGGAGGGAAGAGAATACACCTCCCGTGCAAGTTAAGAAAAACAACCAGTTAGGGTCAGGCAGTAAAAGCCTGATCTGTACCCAGTGGTGGCAAACCCATAAATGTTTGACACCTGAACTAACCTGGTTTACTGTTTTAGATTTGAAGGATGCCTTCTTTTGCCTCCCTCTCCATGAAGCCAGACAGAAAAGTTTTGCCTTCAAATGGGAGAATCCAAAGAGTGGGCGCAAGACTCAGCTCACATAGATGATATTGCCCCAAGGTTTAACAACAGCCTCAGGATATTCGGAGAACAACAACCTGAAAGAGATCTAGAGTCCTGGGAAACTCTATCAGAGGAAGGACAGCTGCTGCAGTATGTAGACAACCTCCTGATAACTACCCAAACCCAAGAGGCATGTGTGGATTAGACAGTAAGCCTCCTGAACTTTTTTGGGTTTACAAGGGTATAGAGTACCTCAGAAAAAGGCTCAGATAGTGAAGCAAACAGTCACCTACCTGGGTTATGAGGTCAGTGCTGGGCAAAGGACTCTAAGGCAAGACCAAAAAGAAACATGCAAGTTCATCCTATGCCAGAAGATGACTCTGCTAGGGTCCCATACAGTGTCTGCAGTGCTGGAAGTAAAAGGCGGACACTGGCTTTCCCCAGGAATGTTCCTGAAGTACCAAGCCATAATGGTAGGACAAAATGATGTAGAGATTGTAGTCACTAGCCTTGTGAACCCAGTTTCTTTTCCCTAATGAAAGAACAAGCAGCAGAAGTCTAAACTGTAAATTGAATAGAGGGTGATACAGGGGAGGAAAGATGGGTCAGCATGTCTCAGCCCAAGAAAAAAACATTGCTAATATCTGGATTGGCATGTTGGGGAGAAAAGGCAAAAAACATGATAAGCGTATGCTACAAGCTCTGATATTATGGGGTAAGACACAAGGCTTCTATATCGATCTGGAAAATGTGTTTAACATAGACTATTGGGAGAAGATGGGAATAGTAATTGTGGAGTCTGCCTCTTGGGGTGACGAGTTGGCGGGGCACATCCTTACTACCTAGAGATCACTTTCAGACACTTTGAAACTGTTAAAGGTGGAAAGGAATGCAGAAATGGGAGTTCTCATAGACCCAAAAACATGAGGGGGGCCCAGGGGGAGCAGCAGGGGCAGTGGAGCAGCACTGGGAGAAAAAGTGAACTCGGACCTGCTGGGGGCGTGTGCAGAGTCAGACACAGAACAGAGGGCGCCATCTGCGCACGTGCAGAGTGCCTGTATGGGCATCACCCCTGCGCATGCACAGTCCCCCTGTAGGGGCATGTCGTTGTTTGATGGACATGATCCTCACGCATCCACGTTGCCATGATATGGATGTGATATCTGCAGCTGCGCAGTGCTCAGGCACGGTTGATTTGTCAATCCCTCAGCCACCACTGAAAGAGGAGGGTAAAACTCCCTCTTTGATAGACATAAGAGACCTGAATTTGGGGGACTCTAGCCTGAACCCTCCTGTTAACGATAAGGCTGGTACCTTTGCTTTCTGATCAGCTACTACCCCTGTTCAGAATCTGATTAGTTTCTGGAATAAAATAAAATTGATGGCTGCAACTGATGGAGACTTAGAATGTGCCCAGCAAATCACTGTGTCCATGCCAGCTGGTGACACAGATCCAATGAGTAATACAGCTGGAGCATTTCCCATAATATGGAACCATAGTTCTGCACCTGATGTCCATGTGGATTTTAAGTGGACAGTGCTTTAATTAGTAGCAAAGCATGGACTTGCATCTCCAGCTGTAAAGAACATGCTAGGATTTCTAGCTGCAGAGGAGATGACACCTTTTGATGTAAAGCAATTGGCAAAGCTGGTTTGTAGCCCAATTCAAGACATGATGTTTGAATCAGAAGAGAGAGCCTTACTTAATGCTAATTTGCCAATAGATGACCCACGATGTGGTGCTGGACTTGCCACCCATAGCGAATCCACAGTTACAAGCAAGACTCCACCCTTTCATATTAGATCAAGCCAAAGATCTGGGATTGCAAGCAATATTAAAGGTCGCTAACATGTCCACATAATCTCAAAGTTACACAGCCATGAAACAGGGTGCTACAGAGCCATATTTGCAGTTCATAGAGAGATTGCAAGATGCATTAGAAAACAAATAGTAAATAAAGAAGCCAAAGAGCAAATAATACATCAATCAGCCAGAGATAATGCTAACTAAGAATGCAGGAAAGTTATTGACTTAATGCCTGGAGAGAACCATTCTTTAGACAAAATGATTGATGCATGCTCTAAAGTGGGGACTGCACCTTCTAACATAACTTTGTTAGCCGATTCTATTGCAGCTGCAATGAAGGTGCCACTTCAATGCTTCAACTGTGTACAGTGAGGCCATATGAAAGCATACTGCCCCAACAACTCTGATTCATCAGACACACGACCGAAACTGAGACCTGTGTCTATGGTGGAAAACTGCAGCCGATGTGAGAAACCTGGTCATCTTGCCAAGCAACGTAAGTCTAAGTTCCATGCTAATGGTCAATTTCTTGGTGAGCAGGGAAACTGCGACAAGAGCACGAAAGGAGGGAGCGCAAAGACACAAGTACCTTCTCGGTCCCAGATGCAGGCCTGTGCAACCAACTCACAGGGACAACAAGAGGGGCTGCTGGAATTGATGTTTCCACCACCACCTCTGTCACTATAGACTCACTGCAGGTACACAAAGTTCCCCTTGATGTCTACAGACCTATAGGGAACGGACTAAGTGCATTACTATTAGGACAATCCAACGCTGCAGTATTAGGTGTTTTTGTTTGCCCTGAAGTTATAGATGCAGACTTTACAAGACAGATATATGATGTGGTATTGACACGTACTCCTCCTGTGAATATTCCAGCTAAAACTTGTCTTGCTCAACTTGTGCCTTTTAAGTCTTGTGTTTTAGAAAGTGATTTAGAACTGTGAAGAAACTGGGACTCTGGATCAACAGGAGAACCTCAAATATACTGAACTCGGGTTGTGTCTGATAGAAGACCAAATATGGTTTGTACTCTTACCATGCCTCAAGCAAACCCACCCCAAATTGAAGTTAATGGAATGATAGACACTGGAGCAGATGTTACTATCATATCTGCTGATGCATGGCCTTGATTGTAGCCCCTCACAGCTGCAGGATCTTTCATTTCTGGCGTAGGAGGTTCCACAAAAAGCCATTTAAGCAGAGACTTGGTGTTAATTAAAAATCCAGAGGGCCAGGTAGCCACGGTCCATTCCTACATTACTGCTGCACCATTCAACTTATGGGAGAGGGATGTCTTGTCAGCATGGGGAGTTTGCCTGAGTACGGATTTTTTAACGGGGGCCACTGTGATGAAGGGCATAAAGCACCCTACCCTGGCTTTGAAGTGGCTCACTGAGAGGCCAGTGTGGGTGGACCAGTGGCCCCTGGAAAAGGAAAAACTAGATGCCCTTAATATGCTAGTTCAAGAACAATTAGATCAAGGACATATTGACCCATCGACCAGTCCCTGGAACATTCCTGTATTTGTAATTAAAAACAAATCTGCAAAGTGGAGATTACTCCATGACTTAAGGAAGGCCAATGCTGTGATTGAGAGCATGGGCTCTTTACAGCCTTGAATGCCATCCCTGACCATGATACCAGCCACGTGGGACATTTTGGTTATCGATTTAAAAGATTGTTCCTTGACCATTCCTTTGCACCCTGACAATACCTCAAAGTTTGCATTCACAGTGCCTTCTGTCAATCATGCAGCTCCAGCCAAACGATACCAATGGAGAGTTTTGCCGCAAGGAATGAAAAACAGTCCAACGATTTTCAATGGTATGTTGCACAGGCATTGTCCACAGTCATGGAACCATTCCCCGGAGTCTATTGCTGTCACCATATGGATGACATTTTAGTAGCAAGCCTGACCAAAGATGGTGTTGCGCAAATTCAGCCAAAATTAATACAGGCATTGCAAGAATTTGGACTGCAAATTGCCCCAGGGAAGGTGCAGCAGCAAGCTCCATGGAAATACCTTGGAGTGAAAATTTTAGACCAAACAATATGGCCCAAATCAATTCAATTTTCAACTAAAATCCAGACACTGAATGATGTACAGAAACTTTTGGCTAACATCAATGGGGTAAGATCCTATTTGGGGTTGACCACATCACAGCTATCACCCTTGTTTAACATGCTTAAAGGTGACCCTGAGTTAACTTCTCTGAGAAGGTTAACCCCAGAAGCAAAGGCCACACTTGAGACGGTAGAGTGGGCTATCAAAACCAGACACGTTCATCAACTGTGTCCAGAAGTTTCCATCACAGTATTTGTTGTTAATGCATATTTCCATCCTACAGGTATTATTGGTCAGTGGAATGCTCAGTGATCTGACCACCTTTACATACTGGAATGGTTTTTTTTGCCCCACCAGCCAAAAAAGAAAGCATCTATGATTTTTGAATTAGTTGCACAATTGCTAATTAAGTGCCGTCACAGGTGCTTGCAGTTGAATGCTAAAGATCCTTCTAACATCATTATTCATATGAGACAGGAACACTTTGAATGGGGTTTTATAAACAGCACACCGTTGCAGAGCACTTTACTAAATGACACAGGACAAATCAGCTATCATTCGCCCAGTCACTGCTTATTGCAATTAGGTCACACCACTGAGCTGTCCTTGAAACCTCTAAGCAGTTGTACACCTTTAAAGAGTCTTACTGTTTTTACTGATGGGTCTGGGAAAACAGGTAAAGCTATTGGGACCTGGAAAGATCACAAAGGATGGTACACGCTAGAGGGTCATGTTTTGCAGAGACAAACAAAACTCAACTTTGTGAAAGTTCTAAAGCCGGTATGTTTATTACAACGCTGGACACGTGGAGATTACTCTCCTTAAAAGACATGCGTACATCTGGGAACTCCAGATCCTTTTTTATCCCCCTCTCAAATACATATGCATGCAATTTCACAATAGGTTCATACATATTCATTTTTACAAATTTCACGTGACATTTGCCACTAATTCCTCTTAATCAGAAAGAATTCCTAGGTCAGGTTGACCTGCTCTCACAGCAGTTTCTCTGTCTCTCTGTCTTCCCCCCTCCCCTTATCTCTGTCCTTTGAAGCAGTTTCTCTGAGTTTTTTATGAGAACAGGCAGTCAGACTAAACAGCTATGTTTTCAAACTACAGACTTAACTCAAAGATGTACATTTCACCTAAATCAAAATGGATTGCTACTCTGGAAAATTTCTACTCTGCCTCAATCACAATAGCGGGTCACCTCAGTTGATTGAATTACGTGCTGAAACCATGGCATTCCAACACTTTCCTCATGATCCCTTGAATATTGTAACTGATTCTGCTTATGTTGCAGACATCACACAGCAACTGGACCAAGCATTGCGGAAGGAAGTTGATAATGCAGCACTGTTAAGAACTTTGTGGTTTGTCATTCAAACCAGAAATCATCCTTATTATGTGTTACATGTTCAGAGTCATACCAATTTGCCTGGTTTCATAGCAGAAGGTAATGCCTGAGCTGATTTGCTAGCCAGTCCTGCCTGGACAGCACCACAGCCAGATGTGTTGGAACAAGCGAGAGCATTATATGCCTTTTTTCACCAAAGTGTTCAAGCCTTACAAAGATAGTTTTCATTAACAAATACTGAGGCCCGCAATATTGTCAACACTTGTGCTGATGGCCAAGGTGTCCTGGTTTAGGGCAAATTTGGTAGAAAATTTCCAAAGGGGGCCCCTCCAGAAAGCAAACCCACACAGCCCCTCCCCCCAACCGGTTCGGGAAGAATTCCTCAGAGAGAAGTGGAAAGAATCTGTTTATTTAACAGGCACAGCACCCCCCAGCACACAAAATGAACAATACCAGATGACACCACTCTGACAAAGATGACAAATTCAGAAAGTCTCTCTCGGGGGCGGGTGGTCGCTCTGTTGTCAGTCCCTCCGGTGCTGGGGCAGCTGCTGCAGCCACAGGGTGTAAGCTCTTGGTGTTCCCAGGTCCCAGTCCGGAGCAGGTTCGAGATGGTCAAAAAAGGAGAGGAGAAAACAGTCCAGGAAGAAATCTGGACTGTTTAGCTAAACTAGCTAATGAACAGAAGCAAGAAAGCAAGCAGAAGCAAAGCAGAAGCAGGAGCAAGAGAGAGCAAAGCAAAAAGCAAAGCAAAAAAAAAACCAAAGCAGCACTAAGAAGTACTGTCTCTGTGTCCCTGATAAGAAAAACCCAAACAAAACTTCGACTCTTCAAAACCAGTCTTAAAGGCACAGAACATATGAATGGGGATACAAGCATCATAACATCACCCTAGGACACAAGGCCATGCTGCACCATTGCAGATGGGTGTAAATCCCCATGGTCTGCAAGCTTTACAAATTTGACAAAAAGATGTCACTCATATTCCTGAATTTGGCTGTCTAAATTATGTTCATGTTTCAATAGACACCTTTTCATCTGCTATATGGGCCTCAGTTCATTCAGGAGAAAAGGACTGTCATGTTATCATGCACTGGCGATTAGCTTTTGCTGTCCCAGGTATTCCTCGTACTATTAAAACTGACAATGGCCCCACTTATATCTCACAACATGCTCGCCAGTTCTTGCAATTATGGGGCGTGTTGCATTATAATAAAGCCTCGATCTTGGCCTTATTATCGAGCGATGCAAGGATGGTCCAGGAGCCCAGTCCCTCTGGGAGACAGAGTGCCCGAATGCCCAGTTAGCTCGTGGCCGTCACCGCGGGCTACCCTTTAGCAAGCTTGGTGATTGTCAGCTCTTTAGTGATTATCAGCTCTCTTAGGATATTAGCTCTTTGCTTGCTTGCTAGGGTGCCCTTGGCTGAGGCTGCAGCAGATGCGAGAGAGGAGAAGGAGAAGTCCTGGGGGTTCCACAGTGATGGTTTATTGGGAAGACTGTGAAGGGTCCAGCAACAGCTCTTCTTCTGTCGAATGGGCTAAAACAGCCCCCTTTTATAGGGTATAGGGGGATCCAAACTTGTCCAATAGTAAGGGTTAGGGAAAAGTGGCCTATGGGGTTACAGAGGCAAGACTAAGGGGCGGGGGGTCAGAGAAAGGAGCTTATTTTGCTGCCTCATCATGACTCAGCAGTTCCTACTGTTAAGTCTCAATCCTCCATGGAGCTTTCTCAAGCTCTATGGAATCTGCTACATCGCATGTCACGGACATTCCTCATTCCTCAGCAGGCCAAGCTATTGCTAAGTGTGCCCATGGCACTTTTAAATGTATCCTTTGGAAACAAAAAGGGAGAATGCATGGTGAAACTCCACAAAGTAGAGTAGCTAAAGCCTTATACAAGTTGAATCATCTTACAATGTTGCCAGACTCTCAAAATCCTGTTATCTTGAATAATTTTCTGTCATTACAGTTCTCCAGTGATGTCCAGTTGGCCAAGCCTAAGGTACTGGTGTGGGATCTCATTCCCAACAAGTGGGAAGGGCCATGGGACCTTGTCACTTGGGGGCATGGGTATGCATGTGTTTCTACAGATGCTGGTGTGCGATGGGTGCCTGCCCGATGCATACGCCCTGCACTGCACCCTGATCTGGGTCACAACCAGCAACGCCCCCCTGATGACCCCACAGCTGGTGCTGTGGATCAGCTACAATGTTTAAATATCATCACTGTAGTTATTGAATTATGCTAATTCATACCATTTACATAGATAACTATTTTAAGTGTGAATAAGTTTTTTTCTTTTCCTTTTTTGGAAATCTTATAGAATACATCTGTCATGGTTTGACACTGGCACAACGCCAGTGCCCCATGAAAATACACTTTCCCTGGTGTTTGCTGTGAAGTGTGACCAAGAAATAAGCAAAGCAGGCTTCTAGCTTAGGAATAGAGAAAACTTTATTAACTACACTACAACTACATATAAAA